>NC_056737.1:365266496-365566496 GCF_019279795.1 Protopterus annectens
ATAACACAAGCACTCAGGTCATTCCAGAACAAGTGCAAATATGACTCTGTCATTGTTCATGTTGGTGTGAATGATCTGAGACTACCTCCCTGGACTACATGAAAAGAGACATGGAAGAGCTCTCTGATCATGCAGCCCAGGCTGGTATGACCCTCACCCTGAGTAGCATCCTGCCCTCACCAAGAATGATACCTCAGTATAAAGAAAAAATGATCAATTTCAACAATTGGTTAAGCCTCTGGTGTCATACAAAGGGGATCCAGTGTCTGTCAGCCTGGGACAATATTCCTGACAAGCCACATTGCTTTGCAAGAGACGGCTTGCACCTGTCACCCCTAGGCTTTTGAATACTGGCCAAGGCTCTTGCTGCCCCCATACTGCCTTTTTTAGGCAAGGCTTAAAAGTCAAACCCACCTCCGTAAACAGCACAATTAACAAAAAACTGAGGGTTATGCTACTCAACGCCAGGAGTTTAAATCTCAAAATGCACATGCTCAAAGCACTCCTCAGTATGGAGAATGTCGACATTTGTGCAGTAACTGAAACCTGGTTCAAGGCTCCAGAGAGCACCCCAGCACTACTGGGCTATAACTCATACCACACACTTCAGCCACAGAACATGGACCGAAACACAAAAGGAGGGGGTGTATCCATATTCATCAAGGATACCTACACCTCCAGGTTAGTGGCGCAGCATGATATCTCTGAGATCATCCATGTGCACCTATCATCGGGCAAATCTGCAATGCAAATTGTGGCCTGCTACAGATCACCCTCCATGACCCAGGACCACCACTCCACCTTTCTGGAGACATTGGAAAACATGAAGGTCCTACCGAACACCCTGATGCTGGGCAATTTCAATTACTCTACCATTCACTGGGAAAACTACTCAAGTACCAATTCCCAGGCCCAGTGCTTCCTGGAATTCATCAGCTCAAATGCCCTGGATCAGCTGGTAAATTCCCCTACCAGAGGTGAAAACATATTGGACCTGATCATCACCAACATGGGCGACAGGTGTTCCACATGTGAGGTCAACCCATCACTGGTTAGATCAGACCATAAACTAATCACTCTGGATGTCCAAACCACCCCCAACTAAGGGAACCATAGTAAAATACTTTTCTAAAGGAAACTTCACCTTACTTAAGACAGAGGTGGTAAGTTTCACAGCCCCCACGCTAAAGGATAACACTGTCCAAAATGCAGAAACATTTACAAATGTACTCTATGAGCACCTACAAGGATGCATGGATCATGCCATCCCTAGCAAAACCACGACTCACTCCTCTAAGAGAAGGAAACCAGTTTGGTGGAACCCTGCAATAAACAGGCTATACAATAGGAGGAGGAAACTAGTTTAGAAAAAAAGCAAATCCCAAGAAGGAAAGACATCCCTGATCAGTATCAGTAAGAAACTAAGGTCCCTCATGAAATCATCCAAGGCTAACTTCGAAAGAAAAATAGCCAAAGATTCAAAAGATAACCACAAATCCTTCTTTAGCTATGTTAAGAATCTAAGTGGCAACTCGCAGATATGCACTGAACTAGTGCAAAATAGCACAAAATATACTGAACCTACTGATATTGCCAACATCCTGGCAGATAAATTCAGTGCAAACTTCATCCCCCTTTCACCTCCAAAAGGGCCCACAACAATACCGGAAAAGTGTAGTCTCCCAAAAATTGCAGACGCACAGGTGAAAACAGCCCTTTCAAAAGCCAAAAACACAGCATCAATGGGACCGGATGGTGTCCTAGGCTGCGTCTTGCATGAACTACAGAACGAACTAACCTCCCACCTAAACATGCTGTTCAACTTCAGCCTCTCCACAGGCTATGTGCCCATAGAATGGTGCACAGCAAAGGTTATTCAACTCCACAAAGGAGGGGCCACAACTGACCCTGGTAACTATCGCCCCATAAACCTGACTAGCCTGGTCTGCAAGGCTATGGAGCATATCATCATGGAACTCATTAACAAAGACATTGGGAACCTCCAAACACTTGACCCGACCCAGTTTGGCTTTGTTAAGGGCAGATCATGCCTACTAAACCTGGTTGACTTCTTCGAGACAGTCACCAAGGCCATAGATGAGGGAAAGGTGGTTCACACAGCCTACCTTGACCTTGCCAAGGCTTTCAGCAGCATTCACCACTCAGGTATTACAGAAAAACTCACCAGCCTGAACATAAACCCCTACGTCACGAGATGGGTTGCCAACTGGCTTACAGACAAAACTCACACGGTAAGAATAGCGGGCGCCAAGTCCGACTCTAAACCAGTCACAAGTGGTGTCCCGCAAGGCTCGGCCCTGGGACCCCTACTGTTCGGCATATACTTCTCAGCAGTACAGGCAAACACAGAAGGACTATGGCTAACCAAGTTCGCCAATGACTGCAAACTGGGAGCTATAATTGACTCTCCGGCTGACATGGACATCCTCCAAAAGGGCCTTACTGAGACGGACATCTAGTGTCAAAGTCATGGCCTCAAGATAAATGCCAAAAAATGCATAGTCATCCAATTTGGGAAAAACAAAACACCCATCAATTACCACAAAGGTGGCAGCCCCATTAATACAGAAGAGGTAATAAGAGATCTGGAGACCCAGGTAGATAGTAATCTCTTCTTCGACAATCATATTGCCAAAGTAGTTAGGAAATCCTTCTATGTAGCCCATCTAATTACTAAAAGGTTTGCATCTAGAAATAAAGAGGTTATAGTGCCCCTCTACTCGTCACTCAGTAGACCCATCATAGAGTACAATGCCCCATTTGGGATGTACCTCACAAGACACTTCCAACAGCTGGAAAGAACACAAACGTACCTCACCAAGAGGATTACTGGCCTCAAACATATGTCCTATGCAGCCCTACTGAAAAAAAACTCCGGCTGTACTCAGTGGCATATCGCTTACTCAGAGGTGATCTCTGCCTGACTTACAAAGCCATGTCCAACTCAGAATTGATGGACATGCTCCACCTAAAGAAATCCAAGTCACTGCAAGCCAAGTGCTCTAGTGAGCTAACCCTCACCACAACAATAAATAGAACATGCTGGAGGGATAGATTCCTGACACAGAGACTCCCCATGCTTTGGAACAAAATTCCAAATTACATCAGGCAGAGCCCCTCACTAACACTCTTCAAGATAAACCTTGAAGAGTGGATGGGTAACAGAAAATACACCCCTGGGATCACTTCATTGGCTCTGCTTGACAGAGGATCAGTTAATTAATCAATGGGGTGGTGAAAGCCAACACACTCTGGCTAGGCTTATAAATGCCCTCAGGCAGATAGCCTAGTACCTACCTATGAACCTATAAATTTACCAACTCCAAAATCGCACTTCAGAGCAAAAAAGGGAAATTCCCCCATTCTGCACCAAACAGCGCCATTACGTTTAATCTTCAAACTCTTGAAATGTCGGATCATATGGTATTGACCATATAACATTCGACATTTCAAGTGTTCGGAGTTCTAATAGGAACCCATGCTTGCATCTTTTCGGCTTTTCCCGGTTAGAGGTCGCCAGAGCGGAATTCCGGTCTGCTAATGATTGGCAGTAGATTTTTTACGTGCCGAGTTTGCCAGCCCTGACGCACAACCTTCAACGAAGGTACGCCCATTCATGCATGTCTCCACACAGAAGACGCTCTAGCTGAGAATGCTACCACAGCACCACCACTGCATATATATATATATATATATATATATATATATATATATATATATATATACATATATTTATATATATATATATATATGTATATCAAGTCTGATGCATCCAAGTTACTAGATATAGATATATATATATATATATATATATATATATATATATAGATATATATATGGGTCTACTTCTAATGCATCCGAAAGGGAACACGTTAACAACACAGTACACTACAACACATATATACTAGCTATATATATATATATATATATATATATATATATATGCATATTTATGCGGACTAAATCATTATCCCTGAAGTGGTTAAAAGTACAGGACTTCACTGGGTGTTTTCTGTCTTTGGTTTTGAGGCTTTCTACAGCAAGATGATTTCTGGTATGGGATTCCATGTTACTGGGGTTATTTCTGAGAAGACTTTTCCATGTGTTGCCCAACTGGTGGTCTCTTTAAGAAACTTGTTTTATAGTGAGTGCCTGCCAGGAAGTGTGATTGTTCTGAAATAGTAAGTAGGGCTTTAAGGGAGCAGGGGTTTTAAGCTAAAGCTTGAGAATTCTGAAGAGGTGAGAGCTAAATAGTGTAGATGCCCTGCTTTGGACTGGTAAACGGTGGATCTTTTCCCAATAACTCACAACAGTGGGGTCTATGGCCATGCTTAAAGGGCAAAGCAGCAACTTTTGTTTCTTGTCACTTGCAGTAAATATGGACTGTCTGGGGAGTAGAATACTATAACAAAAAGGCAATATTCTGACATACAGCAGCCTGCCAGATTACTGAGGTAAGCCATCATGTCATGTGGACAGAAAAATTACATGAAAAGTAGAGGGTTTGAAATAACCAGTCTTCAGAGACATCAAACAAATATCCGTTTACAAAAAGGGCTGTTAGTTCAGGAGGTAGACATAATTCTTTACAATCCATCTTAGTGAAACCAGAAATCAAGGTTGCAAAGTTATCCACAGCAATTTGCCAGAGTATTTTTTTACAAACACAGATGGATCAGCTGTTTCTCCTAAAGTTACTATTACAGGGTATGCAACTAGCCTGGTGATATTAAAATTTTTAGACAAGAAAAACACATCTGCAGTTTCAGCTTGCCGTCACAGTAACAGAATTTTCCTTTACAGGCACACATTTCCCTCAATTTGTCTAGAGTGTAGTAAACTTCTGTTGCTTCAAACAGCTGTAACTTATCAGCTAGAACACACACAGGCCATGCATGGGAACTCTCAGTTAAAAATCTCACTTGGACTGGAAAAAAGATTATGGGTGGGGGTGGATTTTTTTGTCTGCACTTAAGGAAAATAAGGAAGAAAGATTACAGTACATTCAATATTAAACTAAAAGATTAACATGCCACAAATGCCTACTTTGACTTGATGAGATTTGTGGCAAACATGCAAGTTGCCTAGCAACACTAATGAAAAGCAGGCCTATAAAATAACTGAACTACAGGGAATGAAGTTATCCTACAGCAAATATTTATAAATCTGTAAGAAACGGGAAACTGTATACTGCCCAGACTACAAGGCCTTTGTTTCTTAGTTACTTTATATCAGGAGTTTGGAAAGGCGCATTTTATCTTTGAAAAACAAATATAAACTTGTCAAGTGTTTCTAGACACACACACACACACACACACACACACACACACACACACACACACACACACACACACACACACACACACACACACACACACACACACAGGTTTCAAATGTCTGGGTTCAGATGGAGTTTACATCCATTTAAATTTGCCTTCGCCTTCACGCTGAGTTAAAATCTTTTCATTTCTTCTCTCCCTTCCTTCAGGGGCTCTTGTACACACAATGAACTTTTGAAACTCTGCTGGGCAGGCCCAAAGGATTAGGCACAGCTCCGCTCACTTCAAATAAAACTTTTTTTTCACTTGATGTTCTCTTGAGAGTCATAATGAGAATCAGTATTGTTCAAGACAGCTGTAACTCTGGAAATGTATCAACTGCATTCTGCCAGAACTGGGCACATCTCTACTACTTAAAATTCCAAAATAACTTTTCCCATATCAAAAAAACAAAAAGGAAGAAAAGATGTGAGGATTCTTAAAGGTAGAATTTAATACAAGAAGCTGCTAGGTCTTGGATTTGCAGTTTTAATCCAATAAAGGCATAGAAAATAGAAGCAAATCTCAGTCACCAAGGCTGCCTGACCTAGAAGAAAGGGAGTCTACTTTAGAGTACAACAGCAGCACAAAGGTGACCAACTACGAGTATCAGATTGTATATGCATGTCTTAGTGTTATGTACAGGATCCCCTGTCTTCCTTTCTAGTTACTGCTATACCTTAACCATAAAAATGTTCTGTTAAAGGTGAGATGTCACAATGACTGTAGTGTGAGAGAGATACCATAGCATGCTTACCACAGTTGTGAAGGCAGCATGTCATCACTCCCAAATAGTAACATCACTCAGAATATAGTTAAACTTACCCATGCAGAAAGATTCTACAACAAACTGTATCTGAGATGAAAATGTTTCAGTTATTCAGTGGATAAAGGTCTTTTAGTACATACTCATGGGCAAAACATTTATCATACATTTTTTTGATTAAAAAATGTATTAATGCAATACCCACTGAGGTACTGAAGAAGGTCCGGGGGAGAAGTGGCAGTGGTTCACCTTATGTGAACAAGAGTATTCTCCTCAGAACCAACTGAGGTTTCTAGGGTAGCACCGCAAAGCGTATGCACATCATTAGCCACATACATAATAAGTACTTGGATGAATGCATGTCTGGATGCTAGACACCGCATAGGGAATATACATGTTATGCTCTGTATGCAGTGAATGCATGTGTGCATCATGTGTCTGTGTGTTTTTATGTTGCATTCAAGCAGAATATATGTTATGGTGAGTACAAGACTTCTGCATGCTACATGGTATGAAGGGTTCATTCAGGTTATATCTATACTAAGAGCACATTTAATGTACTGTACAAGGGACATTTCTATTGCACTCCAGAGAGATAATGCAAGTTACATTTATCATCCATTTTACTGGAAGCAATGTCTTCGTATAACTGTTTCTGTCATGCATGTCAGAGTTTTCAAAGTCTCGTTATTCGCCTTGTGTTTCACCCCTAACTATTTTTAAGATTCTCTTTTTTATCTGCTCCATTATAGCAATCTGAACAGTTCTTCTTGGCATTGTGCTGTTAACTACCACAGATATGTTAATGTCCACTTCTCCAAAATGTTATTATATAGATCCAGTACACAATATCAAACAGTGGCCTCTTAGAAACGCATTTTTCAGACTCAGTTGTTGCTGTCACATGTAAAGCCTCAGTTAACTAGTTATCAAAAGATCAATACATTTTACAAACATTTCAGAAACATAAAATGCATTGTGGACACAAATGTTGTCAAAAACATATCTAGGTAAAAAAATACACAGTGAATATTCGCTATGATTAACAAAGTACCAAACAGCAAGGTACAAGTATATCAAGAGTAGAATTTAATTGTGCTGTGCAGTAGATGAGATGACCTCAAAGGACATATCTTAACTTGTACTTAAAGTTTATTTTTCTTTTCTTCTCTCTTCCTCTGAGCCCCTAAACTTCCCCATGTCCACAGGATGTTTGATGTCTTCACTACCTGCGCTCATTTGGCCCAATCATTCATCAGGAGTGACAGATAGGTATTCCTAGGCTAGGTAAGACCCTATGGCCCATTTGCAACTGCCCAGGTAGCTCTAATAGCCCATACATTTTCCCAACAGTGAGAGTCAGATGGTATGTGCCATGCTAGCTGCAGGTCATGAGGAGCAGCCTACCCGTTTCTTGCCTGCTTGTGAGCTCACAAACGATGGCTTATCAGAAAGAAGAGATGCGCATGCTCTCTCTCTCACACACACACACACAGACACACACGCACACCTCCTATTCTCTTTGATCATCAAGGAAGCCCTGCCATCAAAGCACAGGCCAGCACATCCTCTTACAAGCAGGTAAAAGTCCACGCCACTACTAGCTATTACTAGCAGCACAGACCATGCAGACTCCTCCTACCACCCCCATCTTCACCTCCCCATCCCACAGAGGATGGATGAGTTGGTGTTATTACTCAAGCTCATCAGCTGTTGCCCATTCTCCTAGATTCTAGTGCCTTTAACTTAATATACAGTTTTGTAGGTAACTTGCTTTAATGATAACTATCCAACTAAATCATTGTTGTAGTAATCCTTACAGATGGGGTGTATGCTATTGAAGATATCATACCTTTGCCCAGTCTACAAAGTATAGGCACCTTCATTACATCCCATCCAGCATCCTTACATAGGACATACCAGCATAACAGGTCATACAGATGCCCAAAACCCATGCTTTTTTGCCTCTAGAATAGGAGAATGAAGGCTATTGCTCTAAGACATGTCTTGTCATAGAGAAAAAGAGAAAGTAAATCTCACCTTGTCCAGGGAAGATATTATCCAGAAAGGTGTAGAGAGGTTATGTGTACTGCTATAGTGATCTTTTCGAACATCTACTCCTATAGTAAGCTACCTACACAACTGTATTATGCTCTTCATAAGAAAAGTGTTACAGTAACCCGTGCAGATTGGATAACTGCCAACAGTCAAAAAGAGGGGGTAGACGGAGTTGAACCAGAGTCCACAATGCCTTGAATAACAGCCCTAGTGAAAGCAATCCTGGCTCTGGAACAAAAAAAAATCAAGTCTGTAATGCCTTGTAAATGTGTAAACACAGGACCTGCTTCTGCACTTTCAAAAAAGCCCCTAGTGTGGCAACTGCTTCAGTAAAGTGAGCCTTAAGATTCTTAGTAAGATTTCTGCCAAGATTACAATAGCAGAACTGATTGGAAAGGGAAATCCATCTGGAGATAGTTTATTTAGAAACTAGCTGCCCCTTTTTTATTGCTATTTTAAGATGCAAAAAGGTAGATCAGTTTTCCTCAACTCTAGTATTAGCTACACATTATTTCAAAAGGCAGTTATGAATTCTCTATTCTGATTTTGTGGTTAGGGCAAAATGCATGGAGCTTGATATTTTGATTGAATAAACTAAGAAACTGCATTAAGCATAAAGGATGGATAGTTCTAAGCCTCATTCTGTTTATGAGGAAAAAACATGGAAGGTTAAGTAGACATAAGGACCTGTAATTAAGATACCCATCCAGCAGAAGTTAAGGCTAATAGCAAGACAGTCTTCCAAGTTGGAAATTTTAGAGAAGAGATGCCTTCAGGATCAAGGAGAGGTTGAGTTAACTTTTTCAATACAAAATTCACATCCCATGTTAGCATTACCTTTATTCTTGGTGGTATACAATGCAACCCCACTTTAAAATTGCTTAAGTTGAAGTAAAGATAAGGGGATTAGTGGCAAAAAACTTTTATGGCTGCAAGGGTTACCTTTATTGACGTGTACACTAGGCCAGAAATGAACAGTTTACACAGGTACTGGAGAATCAGGTTTGACCCACTTGAGATGGGTCCTGTCCCCAATTTTGGCACCAGAGAGAAAAACTTGATTTCCTGGTAGCAGTTTTTCATTGCCTCCTTCAATACCTGTACACATCCTCCATAAAAGGGGGTGAAGTTGGCATAATAGCTAAGGTCTTCACCTCACAGGTCCACCGTGCAAGGTTTGATTCTTACCTCTATTTATTATCTAGACTTGAAATAATCTGCAAACTGATAGCTTAGTATTTACCTGTGAATCTGTAAAAGGAATGAAATACCTATTTTCAAAACACTTAGATTCAGGTGTTAGATATACAGATGAATCAGAGATCCCTTGTTCTGTTTGAGCAAGTCCAGTCTGTGAGGAAGTTCCTGGTGATTGCCTATGGACAGCTGCATAAGAAGAGGCAACCAGTTCTGTCTAGACCAATAGTGATCCACTAATAACATCTTTTGTAAGTTCTTTTTGATCATTAAGAACTTTTGAAATGAGGGGAAAGTGGGGAAAGCATAAAGAAACATCCCTGCCCAAGGAAATTAAAAGACATATATACATGGCTTTCAGGTCACTTTGCAAGGTGGCCTAGAGCAGAGCTGTTTCCGTTGTCTGCTGAGACTGGAAGCAAGCATGTCTATTTGTGGAATTTGACACTTTTGGATTATCTGCAGGAAGACCTCCCAGAGTAGTATCCACTCATAAAGGTCTATCCTGGATTTGCTCAAGGTGTCTACCAGTATATTTTGCTCTGAAGGAACATAAGCTGCATGAAGGAATAAGTGATGATGTGGTGCTATATTCCATGCAATCACAGCCAGTATGCAAAGGATGTATAACCTTGTTCTACCCTGTTTGTTTTTGTACCACAGTACAGTGGTTCTGTCTGTCATTGGTAAAAGAGGAACTGGTGAAACAACTTTATTCAGGTAATTCAGGATATTTATAAATAATGTAATTTCTTTCTGATATTATGATTGTGCCTGTGTTGTTCATAGGTTCATAGGTTCATAGGTTCATACTAGGCTATCTGCCCGAGGGCATTTACAAGCCTAGCCCATAGTTTTGTGGCTTACGCCACCCCTTTAGTATGGGGAGCTATACCCATTATTTTGCTGTGCCTCTGTCGAGCAGTGACACTGAGGTAATCCCTGGGGTATATCTGCGATCTCCCATCCATTGGTCAAGATTTCTCTTGAACAAGGCCAGCGAGGTGCTCTGCCTCACATATACCGGGATTTTGTTCCACAGCATAGGGAGTCTTTGGGTGATGAATCTATCCCTCCAGCACGTCCTATTGATAGCCGTGTCGAGGTTTAAGTCTCCCGCCCTTGTGGCTCTGATGGATCTAGATTTTTTGAGGTGAAGCATATTCATCAAATCTGGGTTTGACATGGCCTTGTATGTTAGGCAAAGGTCACCTCTGAGCAAGCGGTAAGCGACTGAATAGAGCTGGAGTTCTTTCAGTCGGGCAGCATAGGACAGATGTTTGAGACCCTTTATCCTTTTGGTGAGGAACTTTTGTGGCCTCTCCAGCTGATGCAAGTGTCGGGTCAGATACATTCCGAATGGGGCATTGTACTCAATCATTGGTCTGATGAGTGATGAGTATAGGGAGACTATGACCTCCCTTGATCTAGATGAGAATCCCTTCATGATAAGGTGGGCAATGTAGAAGGTCTTCCTAACTACTTTAGCTACATGGGTGTCGAATGACAGACTACTATCAACCTGGGTCCCCAGGTCCCTTGTTCCAATATTCCTTGTAATTGACCTCCTGACAGAGTACACCCCAAGCAAAGTCTGAAGCATCTGTGTACTCTGTCTGAGAGGAGCTGGGAGGGGAGAAACGGACCCCTGTGTTGGATAGCTATTGTTTGATCCACAAAATAAGATCTTTGTTCACAGTTTTAGTACTTGGATTGGCAAAGATAGAAGGTGAGACTGTTGAATTTGAGGAATTACTGTGTCATTCTCAGATGAATTCTGGCATGAGGAATCATCAGGATGGAAGAGGCCATGAAACAAAACTCTTAGAAATTCTCTTGCAGTAAATATTTCATGCTGAGAAAGAGCAAGTAATTGTTCACGATAAGTTTGCATCTTTTCTGGGGGAAGAAAAGCAGTCATCAGGTAGGTGTCTAAAAAAATTCCTAGAAAAAATGTCTGTGAGATAGAAGTATGGATGATGCTTTTAGTTTCAGGGTGAAATCCAGGTATTGAAAATGATTCACTGTGAACCATAATTGAGATCAGGATATCATCCTGATAAGGAAAGATGTGTGTGCCATGAAGTATGAAATAAGATATCTCTAGAGCAAGGCATTTCACAAAGATTTTAGAGGATTATAAATTAAAGGGGTAAAGTAATACATTGGTAATGCAATCCCAAGACAAAGAGTTTTAAAAGTGTCTGTGCTTCTTGTGAATGGAAATATGCAAGTAAGCATCATTTAGGCCTAGAGTAACCAAAAAAATTGTAGGGGAAAGAAGAGGGAAGCAAGACAACATTTTAAATTTTGGAATGTGCAAAAAAGTGTTTAGTCTGGATAGATCTGGAATGGGCTTTCAGGTTCTCTCTTTTCTGTGTACAAGAAAAAAGTCTTGAGTAAAATCCTTTTCCCCATTGATTTGATGGCACTGGTTGTATGGCCCATTAAAGTAGTAAATCTGAAATGGTTGAAGGCATAAGACACTGGTCTTTTAGAGGCAGAGAAATTCTTGATGGATAGGGAAAGGATTCCCACTAAACTTTATAATCATGTTCTAATATTTGTAAAACCAAAGTGTTTGTGGTTATAGTTTGTCATGCAGGAGGGCACAGTGAAAGGTTCCTTGCAATCTTATGATGAAGACCAGGGAGAAGAGGGAGGAAATATGTGGCAAGGACAGTCAGAAGCTTTTTCTTTGAATATTGGATTCATTAGGTTTTATTTTGGAGTCTCCTTATCACTTTTCATTAAATTGTTCTTTTCCAGACTTCTACTTACAACATCTCAAAGGTTTACAAAACAGGATCCTAGATTAAATAGATCATTCCTTTGAAACTTAGGAGTTGAAGAAAAGAATAGCTGTTTGCCAAAAAATATAGATTTATTTATATGAACTCCAGCAGAATTATGACAGCAGAAGCATTCTCAAATAGCAAGTCCTTCTTTACAGTCAACATCTGAACTCTAACATCTTGAGGGAAGGACTGTAATTTTAACTAATCATGTTTCTCATAACAGTACCAGTTGCAGGTGCTCTTCAGGCAGTATCCACACCATTGTTGCCATATTTGATGGTGTGCTTGGTTACCTGAGAGGTAGAGCTAAATATACCCTAAAGATTAGATATCACAACAGAATTAGAAAGATTTGCCAAGTTTGTCCCATATTGCTCAAAATAGATAAAGGGAACTTAGACTTTGTCAACATTGTTAAATGTGTCATTTAAGAGATCTGGAACCTAAGGTGGGGGAGATCAGAAGCATAACTAGGGTGAAGCATGCAAGGCATCAGGGGGTGCAATCAGTAAATGCAGTGTACTACCAGCATTCATAAATGAGTGCCAACAGTGCATTTGTATTCAGAGATGAAGCACTCTGTGTCTGGTATTTAGAATGCAGCAAGGCAATTGTTACTTTTTTTTTGTCTTCATCTTCAGGTTGAGAAGGCACAAAATCAGATAGCTGTACAAGGAGCCAGAAAAGACAGAATAGCTTTGGTAGAAGTATATACCTTTTTTCCATACTTATCAAGAAATATGCTGTCTTTATTACTGGGGATTTGATTAAAAAAAGGAAATGTTCCAGTACCTTTATCAGGATCTGAAGAAATAATAGCAGGTTCAGCCATCAGATTTTTATACAGGTAGCTATGCATATCAGGAACCCTATAATAAAAACTGTCTGTATTCTTAGTGGCAGGAGGCTGAGAATCTGGAGACAGTGAATCATCAGAAAAGGAAATCTCCCAGAGCCTCCCAAACTTGAGATACAGTAACATGTTTAAGAGTATCCATATTAAAAAATGTGTAGCATCTTTTTTGATAGTCAGAAACCCTCTCAGTTAAAAAGTTTTCATTTGGGCAATAGTGCCCCAGAGGTAACTTCCTCATTAGTAGAATCTGAGGGTATAGTGTCATCTGCCTCAGATTTACACCCAGTGCATATAGTAATTTGAGTGGCATAATCTACCCCTTCTTGGTCAGAATCTGAAAAATTTTCTTCTGAAAAAGAGGGAACTCTTCCCTTTTTAAAGTAGTAGAAGTGGAGGAAGAGGTTACAGGCAGAAAAGACAAAGGACTACAGTGCTTTAAATAGATATTGAGAAAAGTTAAACTGGTCTTCCTTATTGCCTTTCTGACTGGAAGGGGTAGAAATGTGTTTTGTTCTCTGAGTGTCCAAGGAGTGTCAATATGTATGTTTTTGAAGTGCAAGCCATTGGCCTGACCACCATAAGTAAGTCATGGACTTCCTTGTCTGACTTAATGTTGGTAAATATCTCCCTCTAATTCAGATAAGATCATTCTAGGTTCTTCCTTCCCAGCTGCCTTGGCTGAAAATTCGGTCTTATCTCATGTGGAAGTATCCTGAGTGATAACTGCCAACAAAGTTAACATGCTAGAGGGCCCAGGAGAAACAGATGGATGGCCTGAGAGCATGCTTTGATGCAATCATCAGTCTCAGAATGAAAAAGAGAGGAGGACAACCAGCTATGGTCAATCACCTTTCTCAAAGATTTTTTATTCTATTTTGTTTGAGGGAGGTCTGTGGAGGAGGAGAATGACTCCATAACCACACATACCAAGTCCCAAATAAATTTGTTCGATAAGAGGTTTGAAAGGAGTTAAGCCTTCTTTATTAGTCTTAGGGGAGAATGACCGACAGGTATTAAAAGACTTAACGTTGTGTTCAGCACCTAAGCAAAACAAACAACTGAAGTGTGAGTTCTTGCATGGTATTTGATACCATCTGTCAGACTTTCCTTTTCTAACAAACATAAGAAACTTTCACACAAAAGTTATAAAGAAATAAGAAGGGTTTTCAACAAGGTACTTATCAGCCTGAAAATTTTACACTGACTCTGACTTTACGGATAATTATTCACAATGCTTTCCTGAAACAATCCTGCGTTGGTTTGAAACTTATTAACGTTTACTGTTTAAAAGAAGTGTGACTGCATCACTGCGAGCAATCATGAGCAGAAACTCCTGTGAGCATATGCATGTGATGTGAAAGAATTCCATCTTTTGTGTGACTTTCGTAACTAGCACAGCTAGATCAATGACTTTATTCAACTTAATTTAATATTTAGTTACATATTGTTTGAATAATTTTTTCTCATAGAAGTTGAATTAAAATCCTTCTGAATTCTGTGGAAACTGATTTTGCTTATCCTTTTGTTTTAGAATTCTTTATTCATTTGCAGATGAAAATGGATTCCTTAAATGAGTATGCCATTAGTGATTTGCTATAGCACAAGTATCTTTTACAGTATGCTAAATGATATGTATATTTAAAGACAGCACCTGATAACATGGATGATCTGTGTACCTCATGTCAAAAGGTAGATGATTTGCTTACCATTATTACTAAATCTAGATTTACTGATGTTGATCGTGCAATGGGCACAGCTTGGAGAACTGTTGTTACATATATTAATGGCTGGACTGGTGAAATAAATAATGTTACGCAAAGAGCAAATAGAACACATTTAGGAAAGGAAATTTCTATTGTTAGCAAAGATCTCTCAACCCCTGTTGAACAAGATAATACCACAGGCAACACTGGAATTCTGTATGCATGTATTCAGCAATCTGAGGATTCAGAACACAAAGGAAAAAAAAAAAGAAAAGAAAAATAGAACAAAGTTCACAATTAACAAAAAAAGAAACTGATTAATATATATGAAGCAAAGGGAGTATATACTAAAAACATTACTGCTTTGTTATATAATTCACAGATTACAGGGAATAACATTTTTCTACCAGGAAACTTTCAGTCTACAGATAAAGGTGTATTTCTTGCAAAAGAGAATGTAGAAAAAAAATAGGCAAGTGGCTGGTGAAAAGGAAGAAATCAAAACTGAACGTGGAAGGATTGAAGAACATTACTGTAAGATAAAAGAGGAGAAAGACAGAAGCTGACAACATTACTCAATCTGTGGATGTGCAAAGCCAACTGGATGAGAAAAGTATGCTTGCAAAGGTAATAAGCAATCAAAGCAGTGGGAATAATAAGACTAATGGTTATGAACATCATTCCTTTGTAACAGCTGATAGAGTAGATATTATTGAATTAGAAGCTGAAGATTCTTCAGATCTGGTCAGAAAAGTTATTCTTGTAGTCGGAGATTCAGTTTTTAGAGGAACTGATACTTACATATGCAGAGAAGGTAAAGAACATTGAACAGTGTTATGCCTGCCAGGGGCAAAAATACAGTATGTGATAAAGGCATTGGAATGGCTTAATTTTAAGAAGTATGAATCTGTTTTTATTCATGTTGGTGTAAATGATATCATCCATAAGGGCTCTCGCACTGTTAGTAGGGAACTTGCAGCCCTCTTAAGTAGCAGAGCTTGTAGAGTTGTTAGGAAGTGTTCTCCACAAATCATATATAGAAAGGAGAGTCATGACACTGTGAATGAAGCGATATTTTGGGTAAGTACCTACATGAAAAAATGTCCCATTTAAAAAAGTGAAATGTGTAGAGCATCTGAGCCTAATTTTGGGCGCACATGTAGCTCTTGTCAAGACCAGGGAAGACAATTTGTGCATCAGCTATTTTACATTGTTTGACAAGCACAAGCCATGGTTTTTTGCCAGGCTGAAAATTTAACCATTCACAGACAGCAACATTTGATACATCTCTGAGGGTTGTGAATGCCAGGAGCATTAATAATAATGTTTTTTTTTTTTAATTTGCTACATTTCCACATGATTGATGTTGTTATTGTTTGTGAAACATGGGGCAGGATTCACGAAGGCTTGCACGGAGTGTAAGAGACATGTAACACTCCATGCAAGCCTCGCGATCCAGGAACAGCCCTAAACTCCGTGTAAGAGACCAGCTAAAACGTCTCTTACACGGACTGGGCGTGGACATGCTAAATACCTCACTTGCAATCGAAAGGTATGCAAATGAGGTATATTAGCGATCCACGAAGCAGAAACCAGTCCGTGTAAGAGACGTTTTAGCTGCAGAAATGTACTCAGTTGACAACTGAATACGTTTCTGCAAATTCCACAACGGAGCCATGTCAGCTCCAAATAAAGGGTGCATATGTCTGAGGCAGCATGCCAATGGCCAAATATGTGGCCATTGGCAAGGTAACCCGATGCAAAAATATTAAAAATATAAAACCCAGCGCAGCCCCGCGCAAACGGGCTGCGCTGTATAAAACTATAAAAAAAGAAGGTTATAAACCCACAAATGTGGGTTTCATGCAATACATGGAATGACAATGCAGGGACCAGCAGACCAAAAACAACATGGTCACCGTTTAGTGGTTGCTAAGGGGGGAAGCTGAGTCTAAGACATGTAACTAAGCATTAGTAGGCAATCTCATGTAAATGAGGGTTAGGATACTGAATCTCACAGTCACATAGCAAATGAGCACAGTCTGAGTAGTGTAAGAGATACATAAGGGGGAGGAATAGAGTAGGAGATAGGTGACATCACAGGGGGGAATGGTAGAAAGAAATGCAGTTCATTGGAGATCAGTGTAACATGACAGATAACAGACACAGATCATGGAAAGAGGTGTGCCACTAGATAAGTCAGGGAAAGTCAAGAAATGGAAGGTGTACACTGTTACTTACACCAAAGTTTCTTGCTGGGCGTGCATGTGCACGTGTGCGTGCCATGAAGCGCGAGTAGGCAGTGTGCGCGCGTGTAAGGCAGATTGAGCATGTGGGAGCGTGTTGGGAGATGTTTAACACTGTTTGCGCTGGTGTGCGTGTGTAGGGCAGACTGAGCATGTTGGAGGCTGTTGGCAGATGTGTAACAGTGTTTGCGTGGGTGTGCACGTGTTTTAACCCGAATAAGTAGATTCTGAACCGTGTAAGCATGTGTGCGCGCGTGTAAGCCACTGTGAGCGTGTTTCTGCTAGTATGCATGTTGCTCCGCCCTGAGGAAACAGAAAGGAAAAAGGAAGCAACAGAATTAATAGGAAGCTAGCAGGGATAACTGCTGAAGCTAGCAGGTGAAAACAATTAGAAGCAGGCAATTACACAGGCAGAATAGTAGCCCAGCCCAGCACTTAAAACTCTGCAAACAGTAGTGCAGGATGTTTCTCTGAAGAGACACTGCAAGACAGGAGTAAGCTAATAGAAGTGAAAACTGAAAAAGCTTCACTCAGAGCAGAAATGTTAGGGGCTGCCATAGCTGTCATAATGAGACATATGCGACTTGTAGAGGGTGGTGACAATGCAGATGGTGCCAGACAACCCACAGTGAGGAGACGGAGAAGAGTGTACAGGCCCAGGGTCACCTACCATGGGTTACATGAGCTGGAGATAGTAGAGCGCTATAGAGTGGACAGAGAGCTCCTGCAGCAAATTGTTGAGCTGTGCAGGCCATGCCTCACACACAGAACCAACAGAGGGGAACCCATCCCAGTGGAAACCAAGGTATGTGTTGGCCTAAGAATACTAGCAACAGGTACCTTCCAGAGACCAACTGGCGATATGATGGGGATATCACAGGCATCAGCCTCCAGGGTACTGCTCCAGTTCCTGGATGCCATGTCAGCACATGTCGGTAATCATGTATATTTCCCCAATGCCCGTGAGGTATTGGCCAGCAATATGCGTCTCTTCCAGCAAATAGCAGAATACCTTGAGGTAGTGGGTGCAATAGACTGCACGCACATATGCATCAAAGCACCAGCCGGTGAGCGGGGTAGGGCCTACATCAACCGCAAGGGCTTCCCCTCCATCAACTGCCAGGTCATGTGTGATGCCCAGGGCATAATAATGAATGTGTGTGCTGGCTGCCCTGGGAGTTACCACAATTCCCACATCTGGCATTTGACGCAGCTGTACCAGACATTTGCCAATGGGGACATCCCACATGGACACCTAGTGGGGGATGCAGGTTATGCACTGGAGCCGTGGCTGATGATACCCATCAGAAATGCACACACACCTGAACAGGAATGCCATAATGAGGCACATGCACAAACACGTAATGTAATAGAGCGTGTGTTTGGGCTGCTCAAGTCACGGTTCCGGTGTCTGGACACATCTGGTGGAGCCTTGCAGTACACACCAACTACATGTATCCAAATTGTCATGGTATGTCCTATGCTACGTAATATGATCTTGCGAAAACAGCTGCAGCAGGACCAGCATAGAGCTGGGCCAAACAGCCCCCCACCATTGCCAAGGCCATCACAGGCAGAGCGTGACTCGGAGGAGGAACAACCTGAGCCTGCCCCAGTAGGCAGAAGGAGGCGTGCCCAGTATGCCCTGGCCTTGGCAAAGAGGCAACGCATAGCACATACACTGGCTCAGTAGGAACTCTGGGAATGATACCCCCTCTGACTCACTCAAATAATAACATGGATGCCTAAAATGACATGACCTGCTCACAAACATGTACAGGGAAGTGTAATATGCATATCCGACAGAGGCAGCCCTGCAGCACCACCTGAGGCATGAATGCCATGTGTTAAGCAATGTAACACCATGTACTATATGCACACCTGAGCACCCTGACTAACATCCACCCTCACCAAGCATGAAGCCACAAAATGGCGATGGGATGATCAAGTGCAATAACTGGCTGAAGTAATGCAGTTAGTCAAAGGGGAGCCAATGTGTTTCAGGCTGGGAAGACATGCGGAGCATGACACGATGCACCACCTGCTAGGGGTGGCGTGCACCTATCATTCCATGCCCCATGGATACTGGCAAAGGCTGTCAGTACCCACAGCATGCCCTGAATAGGTAAGTCACAAAACACAAACCCACCTTCATAGGTACCACAAGGGATAGGAACCTAGATGTAATGCTACCCAATGCCAGATGTCTAAACAGCAAGATGTGTGCAGTGTAAATGCACACAGTATGGAGAATGTAGATACCAGTCCTGTAATAGACAACTGGGTCAAGGCTCACATCAGCACCCTAACACTACCAGGTCACACCTCATACTGTGCTGTACAGCCGCAAAACATGGAACAAGCTACAAAAGGAGGGTGACTAGCAATAAATGTCAAGGATAACCACACCCCCATGTTGGTACCACAACAAGAAGCAGCATGGATTAGCCATGGTCAAATACCAATGGCTAAAACCGCCTCCCAGTATATAGCCTGCTGCAGACTACTGTCCTAATACCAGGAACTGCACCTGGCCTATGTTGGAATACATGAATATATCAAGCCCCCCAAACCACATTATATTGCTTGACTGAAAATACCCAGACACACACTGGGAGCATTATACTAGCACCAACACAGTAGGAGAAAAGTTCCCAGAATCCATAAACCAAAATGCCCAGGAACAATGTACCACTCCCACAAGAGGGGTAAGCATACTGGATGTGATAATCAGCAACAAGTGCACTGGATGGCAAGATGAGAAGTGTATCCCTAACTGGTAAGACCAGACCATAGAGTAATCACACTGGATATACACATCCCGACCCAGTCCCTGGCCAGAATACCACAGTGAAAAACATGTGTAAAGCATAGGTTGCAGCTCTCCAAACTGATGTTGAATCCACGAAAGGCCCTGTGCAAGTGCAGAATATGGGACACACCACAGAACATGTTATACAGGCATTCCATGAACACAGCCAGGAATGCTTGGAGTATGCAATCACAAATAACAACAACACACAATGCCATACACTCAGGCATCTGCCATGCTGGACTCCAGCCATTACCAAACCATGCAAGAGAATAAGGAAGCTACCACATGATAGAGCAAACATAAAAAGGGAAGTAATCACTGACCAGGAGTATGGCAATAACATATGTCCACACATACAATCCACTAAGTCCAGCCAAAACAAGTAGAATCTGTGAATCCAGAGGCAATGTGACACCTGTCCCAAGTACACAGACAACCACAACACCCCCCGATAAATACAAATATATGTGATAGATACAACCATGTATCCAAACCAGAGGTTGAGCCCCACCAACTCAGTACTGTCAAAACTAGTCAGGAGGAGAAGGTAGCCACATACACCACAAACCCAGTCCCACATAGACCTATCACAACTGTAAACCAAACACATAAGCACAGAAAAATATTCCTGGAGGCCCTAACTACAAACACACCACACCAACAGAAGCCTCCAAAGCAGATCACAAGCAACCACAACCTCCAAACATAGCACATGCAACGAATAGTACACAAAGCTGGTGTGCCAAAAAGTCACAGGCCAGAAGGAGAAACAACATGCCTGATACAGTTGTAATAGGTGTCTGTATAGGCAGACACACTGCTGTCCCACTCACCAGACTGAACAAGGGAAAGGGTAGAGTAAGCTGCCTGTAGGCTGCCACAAAATGCCACATAACACAAGTACGCAGGTCACCCCAAAGCAAGCAGAAATATGATGCACTCAATGTCCATGCTGGTGTGAATGACATGAGATGTACCTCCCTGGTCTACATGAAAAGAGACATGGATGATCCCTCTGAGTATGTACCCCAGGCCGGTATGATACTGACTGTGTGCAGCATCCAACCCTCACCAAGAATGATGCCACAGTACAAACACAGAATGATCATGTTTAACAGCTGGCACAGTTACAGCTGTCAGTCCAAAAGGGTCTAATGTCTGCCTGCTTGAGATGTTAAGCATGACAAGCCATGCTGCTGTTCCAGGGATGGCTTGCACCTGTTACCCCTGTGTGTCTGGATACTGGATAAGGCCTTTGCCACCTCCATAGAGCCGTATGTAGGCAAGGCCAAAAAGACTACCCACCACCCTAGAAAACATAAGTGGTAGGAAACATAAGGGTAATGCTAACCAATGCCAGATGTGTAAACTGCAATATGCATGCCCCTGAGGCACTTCCCATTATGGAGAAAATCGATGTCTGTGCAGTGACAGAAGCCTGCTGCAAGCCTAGTGATAGCACACCAGCACTACTAGGTTATACCACATATCATGTGTTATGGCCCCAACACCTGCACCAAAACATCAAAGGAGGGGGAGTATCCATATGCAGCACAGACACCCATATGGCCAGGTAACTGACAATGCACAAAGCAGCGGAGACCACCCATGTGCACCTAAGTGTAGTCCAAACTGCTGTACAGTCTGTAGCATGCGACAGACCACACTCTCACACACAAGAACTCCACCCAGACATCCTGAAGATACTGGACAGTATGAATGTCCCACCAAATACCAGACAAGGTACACACAAATTACCACATAGGTGGCAAACCATTATGTATGCAAGGAGTAATCAGGGACCTAGGGACACAAGTCGACAGTAATTTGTCATGTGACACTCACAATGCCAATGTGGCTAGGAAGATTGTCGATATTGGACACCGTATCATGAAAGGATTCACATCTACATCAACAGAGGTCACTGTGCGCTGTACTGTTCCCTTATCAGACCCATAATCTAGTACAATGACTCATATGGGATGTACCGTCGTGACACCTGCAGCGGTTCGAAGACCTCATAGTTACCCCACCAAGAGGATAAAGGGTGTGAAATATATGTCATATGCTGCCTGGCTGTAGACACCCCAGCTGAATGCAGTCACAGACTGCCTACACAGAGGCATTGTATGTCTGTTGTACAAGGCCATGTCCAACACAGGAGTAATGGACATGCTCCACCACAGGAAATCAAAGCCATTGGAGCTGTGAGAGTGACAGATGTCAGCCTCAACACATAATGAAATAAGATGTGCTGGAGGGACAGATACATAACCCAGAGGCTCCCCACACCCAGAAACAGGATCCCAATCCATGTTAGGGAGAGCCCCTCACTGACACCCCTCAACAGGAATATTGCCAAGTGGATGGATGATCGTACATGTATACTGGGGGTCTTCACTGTGTCACGACCAGACAGAGGCACAGTAAAGAAATTCATAAATGGCCATAATAGAAACATAGCAAGGGGTGGCGAAAGGCACACACACTCTGGCTAGGCTTACTAATGCCCTAGGGTGGATAGCCTAGTATGAACCCATGAACCTATGAAGATACAAAATGTACAGGACACTAAGGATAATCACAAGGCTTACCTAACTGATGGTAGGAACCATGTTGGGCATCCACAGATATGCTCTGAATCACACAGATATTACAAACAACATACCAAACACACACACACATTGCTAACATACAACCTGACAGGTGCAGTGCAACCCCCCCCCCCTCCCAGAGTGCAAAATATCTATCCAAGCAGACTGCTGGTCCCCTGACATTGCAGATGCTGAGGTAACAGCCATCATCTGCAAAGCAAAACACACAGCAGCAAAGGTATGTGATGGTGTCCTGGGCTGAGGCCAACATGGACTCCAAGAATAATGGAATGCCAAATCACACTACTGCCCAATGTCAGCCTTACCACAGGATATGTACCCAAAGAGCAGTGTACAACAACAGTGGTCCTTCACAACAAAGGTGTTGCCTGAATGGATACTGCAAACTACCACCCCAGGATCCTGACAAGCTTGGTCTGCACAGCTATGGAAAGGATCAGTATGTACCACAGACAGAAGGCTATTGTGGACCTACTGATACTGCACCTTACACAGTGTGGCTGTCGTAACTGCAGATCCTGCCCCTCAACATGTTTGACCCATTTGAAGCAGTCATTAAGGTCATTGATGAGGGCAATGTGGTCCACACAGCGTAGCTGGACTGTGCACATGCTTCTAGACAATACCGTACGAGTTCAGTATGGATATGTTCACCAACTTAAATATATACCCCTATGTCAGTAGAGGGGTTGCAAACCAGACCAAGGACAGAACTGACATGGTCAAACATGCCGCATCCATGTCAAACTACAAAGCAGATATGAGTGACATCCCACAAGGCCTGGTCCTGCCCCACCCCCGTTCTGTATATATGTCCCATAGGTATAGGCCAACATGGAAGGACTGTGACTGAACATGTATGCAGAGAAGTACAAACAGCCCACCATATCCGACCCCCAGCTGACACAAGCAACCCACAAAAGGGCCACCTACAAACAGACAACTGGAGCCATGGCCATGTCAGCAAGCTAATTGCAGAACTGTGTATAGACAACCACCGTGGATATACAGTAAGTGCCCACAAATTACCACACAGGTGTTAACCCATGACGTACCTAACATGTAATGTGAGACCTGGGTACAAAAGGTGATAGATATCCTGCACTGGACAAACGTGTGGCTGTAGTGTTCGCAGAAACATATACTATATACCCACCCAAACATGAAGGTTGGCAGATGTAGATAAGGGGATGTCACTGTGGCTCTGCAGTCATCCTCCATCAGCGTCACAATTGACTGCAATAGCCCCTGTGGGATATACCTCAGCAGACACCTCCATCAACTGTAAAGTCCACAACAGTACCCCACCAGGAGTAGCAAAGAGCATAAACAGATGCCATGCGTTGCCTGAGTAAACAAACAGCAGCCCCACACACTGCCATACTGCCCAGCTACAGGCAAGCTGTGCCTGATGTATGAAGCCATGTCCAACCTGGAATCAATGAACATGCTGCACCTTGTACAATCTGAATGGCAGTGAGCTATGCACATGAGAGACCTGAACCCCAGCACTGACATACATAGGACAAGCTCTACAGAATGATCCATAACACAGAAGGCACCCCCACTCTTCAGTAAACTCCTGGTATAGGTCAGCCAGAGAGTCACTTATCGACACCCCTCAAGAGGAATCCTGATGAGTGGATGGGAGATGGTAGGCTAACCCTGGGTATCACTGTTATGTCAGAGGTAGACGGAGGCACAGTATACTAACCATGACATATGTCATGGCAAACCCCAGTTACAATGTGTGTCGAAGGACAAACACACCCTGTGACTAGCATCAGAAATGGCCTAGGGAACATCGCTAGTGTTTGCCAATGTCCACCCATGTTGTGGAATACACTACCAATGTTGGACGAGCCTGGTGTAGGTAGTCCATATCTGAACATAATGCAACATGGTCATATGTGCACAACTGGCCCCTACACAGTCTGTTGTGCTCACTATGAAGATGTCAAGCAGTCATAGGACTAAAGCCCAGGATACTGTCCACCACAGTGAAAGTACTGAACCAGTACACTATACGGTACTACAGTGTTAGGTCATTATGAAAGTATGTTGAGAACTGTCTGCAAAGTATCCCATGCAATCCCTGCAGGCACAGTATAATCCCTGTTGTGGCAGACACGAAGCAGTTGGCCAGTTAGTACACAACATGACACCCAACACACAACCATAAACGTGAGATATTGTTGAAGTTCACACACATCCAAATATGTGGTGGACTTCAGAGTGCAACATATGGAAAGCTCACACTGGGCATGCTTGCACACTTTGAGAAATGAGGCATATGTCAGACAACATGCCATGGAAAGGCTGAACTGTGCATTCTCACACACTTAGGCCATATCCCCGTTTAGCAGTTGGCCACACATATCTGGTATTTGTACATGTCAGTCCAGGAACCAACCACAACACAGCAATCTGCCCAGTGCACACAGTAAATGACTACAGAGACATAAGTGATATAGTGGATCGCCGTCATATGCAAACATCTTCCACAGATACACAAGTTGGTCATAGGGACAGGGAATGTTATGACAATAAAGACCTGCAAACAGTAGAACAGCACAACAAATGTTGTGCATCTGACAATTGAACATATGGGTGTAGAGGTCAATACTAGGCTTGTTGCCCTAGGGAATGACAGCTCAGCCAGAGTGTGCTTGGCATCTGCATCCCCAGTACAGTAGGCTACTGTGCCACTGTAAAGTAGGTCACAGAAGGCAACATGTGAGACTAGTGAGCTGTGCCTCTGTCAAGCAGGGGCACCGTGGAGGTCCCAGGGATTGAATGTGCTAAGCCACATCCATGTTGTCGGTGTGTGCTGGAAGAGGGTTGCTGAGGATCTCTGACAGTAAGTGTCCATCAATAACAGACTGAGGGGAGCCCTATCTGCATTCACTGGACAATTTCACTGTCAACACTGTGTTGTAATGATTATGTGTGAATGAAGTGCCATGCCGGAACTGTTCACAGATGTCCTCCCTCTGTGGGCTACAGCTCTGCAATGTATTAGCTCACTCTGTCTGTTGTACGGCTCATATATGGCTGGTGTACACCTGACAGGTGTCTTGTTGTGGAGCAGTCATGGGTATATGTGGGATAGCATGATCAATGCAAACCATACACATGCTCATAGAATGCAATTGTCAAGGATTATGCTGAGTGGCCAGTATAGTCCCCCAGCATGGGTCCTCTGAAGTTGTCCACCCCAGTCTTCACAAGTGTAGAGTCTGTTTGTGCTAAATACAGTTTGTGTGCAGTGACAACCTTGCCTGGGGGTGGAGATGGGATATGGATGTCCAGGGAAAGGTGGGTATGGTCAGATATCAACAAAAGTGGTCTACCTCTGGTGTGGAACAGTGAGTACCCACGTTGCAGATGGACAGGTGCAATATGTATTCCCCATGTGGCTGTGGTGTGTGGTTCTGCCATAGCACATGGACCCACAAATTGTAGTGGCTGTAGGGTAAAGTGGTAGAGGCCTGAGTAGTTCTCACACACAATATGCCTGTACCTGATGTTAACAACTGGAATGGTGTATGTGAACACCTGCATATCCCTGCACTGTTCCCAGGGAAGCTAAGTGTGTGTCCTGGATGTGGGTGTGGTGTTCTGGACTGGTTGTGTTGTGTGTTACAGGTTCTGTGGTCACAAAGCATGGTATAGAACATAACCTGCCAGTGCGATGTGCATATCTGACCCTGACGTAGGTGGCTGCAAATGCATATATATGCTATCCCCCACCTGACAGGTAGTACTACATGTACATACCTCTGTAGAAATAAAGATGTCAGCACCCTATAAATACTGCAGGTGCAGAACAGATGCCCAGTAATTCAGATAGTGCGCTCTGCTAAAGCGTCTCCCTCAAGTGTCATAATATAGTTAGGTAGGGGTTTGAATCCTGCAAATGCTCAGTGGGTGGGTGAGTGGGGTTTGTGTGTGTGAAAGGCTGTGAGAGGAAAATGTCCCTTTTGGCAACTGGGAAAACACACTACAGGATGAACATTCCCCTTTCTAAACACTGATGATGTCAGCACCCTATAAGTACAGCAGGAGAAGGGAAACCTCCCAGTAATGCGAATAGCGCGCTCTGCTAATGCATCCGTCTCGAGTGTCAAAACATAGTTAGGAAAGGGTTTGAATCCTGCAAATGCTCAGTGTGTGTGGAGGGGGTTAGTGTGTGTGCAAGTGTGTATGAAAAAATATCCCTTTTGGCAACTAGGAGAACACACTACAGGATGCACATTCCCCTTTCTAAACACTGATGATGTCAGCACCCTATAAGTACAGCAGGAGAAGGGAAACCTCCCAGTAATGCAAATAGCGCGCTCTGCTAATGCGTCCGTCTCGAGTGTCATAACATAGTTAGGTAGGAGTTTGAATCCTGTAAATGCTCAGTGTGTGTGGAGAGAGTTAGTGTGTGTTCAAAACTGTATGAAAGAAATATCCCTTTTGGCAACTAGGAGAACACAATACAGGATGCACATTCCCCTTTCTAAACACTGATGATGTCAGCACCCTATAAGTACAGCAGGAGAAGGGAAACCTCCAAGTAATGCGAATAGTGCGCTCTGCTAATGCATCCGTCTTGAGTGTCATAACATAGTTAGGTAGGGGTTTGAATCCTGCAAACGCTCAGTGTGTGTGGAGGGGGTTAGTGTCTGTGCAAGTCTGTGTGAGAGAGATGTCCCTTTTGGCATCTGTGAAAGCACTCTACAGGATGCACATTCCCCTATCTCAGCACGGATGATGTCAGCACCCTATAAGTACAGCAGGAGAAGAGACATCTGCCAGTAATCAGAATAGCGCAACCTGCTACAGCATCACTCTCAAGTGCCATAACATATTTAGGTAGGGATTTGAAACCTGCAAGTGTGTGTGTGTTTGGATGTGGGGAGTTTGTGTGTGTGCATTTCTGTATGAAAAACATGTTAGTTTTGGCAATCAGGAGATCACACTACCTGATGCACATTACCCTTTCAAAATACTGATGATGTCAGCACCCTATAAGTACAGCCAGAGAAAAGGAACCATCTAGTAATCCGAATAGTGCGCTTCGCTAATGCGTCTTTCTCACCTGTCGTGACTTAGTTCGGTAGGGGTATGAATCCTGCAAATGGCAAGTGTGTGTGTGTGTGGGGGGGGTAATAAGGTGTGTGTAAATGCAAGTGTAAAAGAACAGATCCTTTTGGCAAATACTACAATACACCAGATGCTGCATATTCCCCCAGTAAACACAGGGGATGTCACCACACTATCAGCACAGCCAAACAGGGCTAGTTGGCCAGTAATGCCAATAGTGCGCTCTGCTACTGGGTCTATTACCATTGTCAGAGTACAGATAGGTATGTTTTGGTAACCCACAACTGCCACATGTGGTTGTGTCACACATTATGACCTTGTGTGGGTCTTTGTGCATAACAATGCATGCCATTGCCTAAACCAGCAATGGCATTGCACACATGATGTATGTGTGTGACACATACACATAAATACCTGTGACCTGCAGTAGTTACCATGTCTGATACATGCCTCGAGTGGATAAATGGTATTTGCAATGTATACCAATATGACTGTGTCTTACTGTGCAGGGGCCGCATGCGGTATGTGTCTATACAGTGTGGGTGTATATGGTAAAATACCTACAGCAGGGGATACACATCTGGTCTGGGCCATATAGTCTACATGTAGTCAATGTACAGGTGCTGCATGTTCCCACCTGTTGTGGGAGTGGTAACATGTCATTCCACTGCAATTCAGTGACCACATGCTGTGAACCCTTCAACTAGTGTGTTGTAGCTATAGTAATGCTCACACACAATGTTTGGCTGGATGCAGTCCAGCCATATAAAGACAGTTCTTGAGACTGTCATATTGCCAGTGTTGTTATGGAGGATAGGTGGTTTTCCTGTGTATGGGAGGGTTGTGTGTGCCAGGCTATGAACCAGATGGCAGTCCGACACACTGTTAGCTGCACATGATTAGGCCCTGATGCTTTGTGCTGTGCCAACAACCTGGAGGTGTGTGTATCTGCGGTGCCTTGGGATACCACCCCCCTGTCCATGTGTGTTACATGTGTGGGGGACAACAGGCATGGTATGAGGCACAACCTGTCAGTGATGGGTTACACCTGTGAGCCATGAATCAGGACTATGGTACTGCACAGACATTGCAGTTCACCGTGCTGAGGACAGTGTCCAGTGCATGCATCTTGTGGTGTACACTGCTGGTGTTGTGTAGCAGCACTGTTAGTGTCCTAACCTGTGTGATACCTGTGAAGGTGGCTATGTAATCCGTGTCCTGCAGCATAAGGCAGTATGTGTGTATCAAGGAGCTTTGCCAATATACATCGGGCCATGGGTGTCACGTGCAAGATGACCCTTTCACATCATTGTGGCTTCCCTAGCATGTAAGCACACGTTGACAGCCAGCGGATACCCTATGAATGACATTGGAGGCTGAGCAGAATGTAGACATACAACACCATTCCTACATATAGTGGTAGCATACCTGGTGAGGGTATGTTGGCAACCAAGATCAGGCTCATACTGGCCCGTGCCACATGCTGAGAGATCCATTCTATGTTCCCTATCATGTAGTCCAGGGAGGTATGTCTCAGGTCGGACATAGTGGCATGGTCAATGAGTGAGTCATATGTGTCCATGCCTCTGACTGACCTGTATGCATGTGTTCTGTGGTGGACCATAGTGCCCCTGAGGCATATCACTGTGACCTTCACCAGATACAGCCTGTTGAGCGGGACCCCAGTGCAGCACCCAAGACAGGTACCTGACACATCTGTAGCAGGTGTGTTGTGTAGCCCTACAGGCTGTGAGTGTGTGGCACACGGGATGTGTGTGCCATGTGTGGCATGTGCTCTGTTCTGATGGAACATATGCCTGTGTGCCAGCTGCGGAGGTGTGTGATGCTCAGGCAGGATGCTATTCTGAGTCCCCACGTATGCCCCAGTGTGTTCAGCATGCTGTCAGTGCATGTCTATGTCTGACTTGTATTGTAGTCACTGTAATATGACATGCCACCTGACAGGGTATGGCATTACTGGGTTAGAGAGCTCAGTCCCCAGATTGGCTATGTGGTGGCATCCCACACATGTGTTGTACGTTCCTGGCCAAGGGTGATGGCTGACTGCATACATGTGGCAGCTGTGACATTGCCACATGACTCACATAAACCACAACTGGACCATAGAGGTGATTCACAGGTTACCTTTGCACATGCTACCCTAGTAGTGTGATTGCCATGGTGGGTACCAACACATAGGGCCAATGGGGAACAACATACTGAAGGTGTGTATGTGTGGGTGTACTGCTACTGTTTCATAGCACTGGCATATATAAGACTGCACACGTGGGTAAATGCCAGGTAAGACATGTGCAATGTGTCACAGGCAACGTACATGCGAACAGGATGGACAGTGACGTTCTGTCATGTGTAAACTTGACATACGTATCGTACGCTATGCAGATGTCACTAGGAGTCCACAGAAGCACCGTAACTCTGCATTGCAGGTGTAAGCAGTGTTCCAGGGAACCCCAAGCGAACATGCATGCAAACAAAGCTACAGTAAGCAGGGCTGGAAGTAGTTCATTGTACAACAAAGAAGGGGTAACACTAACAGTAAGTAACAATGCAAATATGTAGGCACTATCAACATGTACCCAGGAATACACAGCACAGATGCCCATGGTAGAACTGATATTATGTCATAGTTAATTGTGATTTGGATTACATTGGTACTGCACACATATCAACATGCGCAAACATCCACATTGCATAGTCGTTGTGGGCAACTTGACACCATTACTGTACATGTCCACCATTGCATATCACTACTTGCGTTAGCTTCCCCCCTGTGCTACCCATGTATGCGGCTATCAGTTGACATCCTTACCACCGGCATGCAATTATGTGCAGCTGTTACACTTTGGTACATAGTATGGGTGCAGATGACAATTCAGGACATTCATACGGTTACTGCATCAGGCATGCTGGGATATACACACAGTCATATCAGCACACTGTACTGTTACCAACATGATACTACTAATACACTTCTATGTAGTCACTCTGTGCATCAGCAACGTGTTTACCTGTTCCCGCAATGATGTTGGAGTTTGCAGGAGGTGGCACAGTGTCATCATATGCACAAGGTGTGAATTAGGTATGCCTGAGTCTGCCACTGATACCACCAATTGACATGTGTGTGTATGTGTGTTGGTGAGGGGCAGCAGTACAGGGTAGGGCACTGTTGGTGCAGTCTGCGCGTGTATGTGGTCGCCCTAGGTGTTAACATTTCACAAGTGTGTATGCACGCACACAGTTCCACCTCATGGCTGCCATATACAGAGGTTTGTGGACAGCCACAGACTGCACCTGGCAGGTCATACAGATCAGTGTCTGTGGGCACGGACACGGTACCTGTGCCTGGCAGGGGTGCTACGGACCGTATCCAGTACTAAGCCAGACTGGGTACTGTCATCAGAAGCGGGAGTGTGTTTACTGGACACAGGTCCCTGTTGGGACTGTCCAGAGCCACGTGCACGTGGTCTCCTGGGGCGTTCCAATGACAGCACAGACCCAGCATTGCTGGGGCTGCTGCTGGCACTATGGGGGCATGCGCAGGCCTGTTGTCATCCGCGCCGACTGCCAGCTGCTGCTGTTGCTGGCATATGGCCACGTCGACGCTGCAAACGCCCACCATTGCCCTGGCTCATGGACATTTGGTTGTGGAACTGCTGTAATATGTCCCCACAACGTCTGCCTATGACATCGGTGAAATTACGGATAGCATCCGCGATGTCACGCATACTGTCAGTCATGGCTGTGCGAAATGCTCTCAGCTCCCTCAGACCCTGTCTGGTGTACCTTTCCATACGCGACTGTGCCTGCATGACAGCCCAAAACATAGCTGAGGTTGACAGACCTCTTTGGGCACGTCTGCCAGAGGCAGTACGCCCATGGATGCTCCCACGAGAACCCATGGGTAACTGTCTGTGTGGTACCATCGCAGGACCCTGCCCATGGCTGCTATGTGGGGAAGCATGTGCCACAGATACCACATTACCCTGGTCAATGCCCACTGTATCCTGTCCATTACCTAGGGACAATGGTGACAAAGGATGTACTGGCAGGATGACTGTGCACAATGATGGGGTTGACAGCTGTGTACTGTCAATTGGCTGACCAATGGTGGACCCTGACACACCTTCCTGTACCATTAAACAGATATCATCATTACCAGTACCTGTGGCACCAGATTCAGGTTCCCTGCTGCAGGACACCAGAGCAGCACCAGAACCTGTGGGAGGAAGACAGGAAACACAGTTTACAATGTCCACACATTGTTACCAGTGATGCACTTATGCATACATGCACACATGCACACATGGACACATGCACACATGGACACAGGCACACATGCACACATGCACACATGCAGACATGCACACGTGGACACATGCACACGTGGACACATGCACCCATGCACACATGCACACGTGGACACATGCACACATGGACACATGCACACGTGGACACATGCACACATGCACAGGTGGCCACGTGTACACATGCACACATGCTCACATGCACACATGCACACGTGGACACAGGCACACATGCACACATGCACACATGCACACGTGGACACAGGCACACATGCACACATGCACACGTGGACACAGGCACACCTGCACACATGCACACATGGGCACAGGCACACCTGCACACATGCACACCCCGCAGTATACACACAGAGCACTACTGAGTTACACTAGTGTTACTAGCACTATCAGGACTATTATAGGTATTGTTAAACACACTCACCAGCATGGATGGCCTGCCTTGCTGTAACCCCGGAGGGACCTGCAGAAATGATGAGATTAATGTCACTGGGCACAACTGTGCCATTGATACTGCAAATGATACAGTGCAGTAGTACACCAGTTGCCTTTCACACGTCAGCTGCTGATATTGCCAATATCACACATGCACAATTACATACTATGATGACAGCTACATACCACGGACACACCTTACACATGCATAAACTAACAGTGTACAGAACAGTCAAGTGTACATATGGCATATTACCTGCACGCTCCATGTCATGCTGCTGTGTGGATCCAGCCTCCATCATGATGCAGGTGTATTGCTGTTGCTGTTCTGGGGCTGGAGCCACAACACTTAGGAGTAGCCCCTCCAGTCTGGTGAGGGGGGATGTGTGGCCACCCCACCTCCTGTGGCAACCTGTTGCCTGTGGATATCCGATGCACGCTGACAGACATTTCTGATTAAATCACTGCAGTGATGTCGTACCTGCTCATATGTCCTATTATGTGTGCCAATGTCATTTACCCTATGGACAAGGTCTTGCCACAGTGCAGCCCTCTCCTGCTGATTCTGACTGGTGCGGGAAAACAGTATGTCATACTCCCGCACCAGGCTCTGGTGTATCTCCTCATATTCCGCTGCAGAGTAGGCGAGATTATGCTGACACGCCACATCCCTGGAAGAGAACACAAACAGGATATCAGCAGACTATGTCAGCAATATATGGCACACATACTTTACATGATACTCATGTGTACTGATATACTACTACTCCCATATGTTGCATGTGTGTGTCTCGTGGTGGATACACAAGTACATGGCCAGATATCAGTGCTCAGCCAACACCTGTGCAACAATATCTGCCACATTCCACACAACATAGTAGCATGCCCCATCGGTCAGCACACACTGACAGGTCCAATGCACAACCTCACTCTGGGGGTTCATCCCAAGGTACTGTATGTGTGACACCATCCACTAGTGTGATGTGGACACAAGTTACTCGGCCTGGATATACATATCCCACCACCACCACCAGCACAGTAGACTACTTTGATATGTATGTGATTAGACAGTTATTCACTTGTTAGGACTGAGATGGTATCCATGCAGCACACTGGGCCAGTGGAAGCCACAAGCCACACTGCTGACCCCTTTGCAAATGCTTACCACGGACATCCCACAGATTGCATGGAACTTGCATACACATTTCTAACCCAGACCCTATGCACAAAGGTTAGGCATCCTGTCCGGTGGACCCCAGACAGAGGCAGATTGTATAACAATAGCAGGAGGCTACTGCAGGACAGAGCAGATTCACATTAAGGGAAGGCATCTGTGGTCAGCACTGGTACTACACTACGGTCTCTCATAACAACGGCCACGGCCTACTCTGGGAGGGAAATGGCCACAAACACTATGGATAACCACAAGGCCTTCTTCAGTTATGTTACACATATGGACCAAATGCCTCAGATATGCTCTGCGTTAATACACACCTACTTAACATTCACCAAACACACAGATATTGGCAACATTCTTGCAGACAGGTTCGGTGCATGTATCCCCCCTCCTTCTCCCCCACCAGTTGAAATACTTATCACAGCTGTATGTAACCTCCCTATCATCTCACATGTCCAGGTGAGGGCCGCCTTTAGCAAAGCAGAACACACAGCATCACTGTGACCTGATGGTATCCCTGGATGTGTGCTACATGCACTCCAAGAGGACATACAACCGCATATAAGACTGATAATTAATCTTGGCTGTACTACAGGATATGTACCTGGACACTGGCATACAGCAACAGTGGTCCCACACCACTAAGGAGGCCCCTCTACTGACCCTGGGAACTACCACATCATATGCATAACCAGCCTGGTCTGCTAAGCTATGGAATTATTCAGTATGGGATGCATATGCAGTGATATCGGGTACCTGCAGACACTTGTTCCCAGCCAGTTTGCCTTTGTGATGGGCTGATCCTGCCTTTTGAACCTGGCTGACCTTTCAAAACAGTCACTACAGCCATTGCTGAGGGCAACGCACAGACAACTGCTGCCAGGATCATGGCCTAATACTGATTGACATGTAATGTATAGTCATCCCCTTTTGGTGGAACTACGTACACACAACATATCACATGGACATGCCTATAGATACAGACCTATGACACATTTGGAGGGTTCACAGTATGCAGACTATTAACCTGCTACTTTGCATTACCTGTGTTTGTCGCAGCTGGTTGCGTTACCACTGCTTCTGCTTCCTGCTGCTACTGTCACTGCTGACAGCTTAGAGTCACAGTGTGTAGCGTGTGTTTTTTTTTTTTCTCTCTGTCTCGGTCTGTCTCTCTCCCTCTGTCTGCTTCCAGACAGTGCAATGAATGTATTGCATGTGTGGAGTGTTACTACAGGATGCTTTTGTAGGTATCTGCATAGGTCCATGTGATGGCCTCTGCACCAATTGTAAGCCAGCATTTGCTAATTGCATGCAGCCAGTTGTGTACTGATTGCAGTTCTCACTGTGATTTCAGGACAGTGCTATAAAAGGGTATGTGAGATAGGTGTTGCCCTTTCAGATTGTAAGGGCGGGGACCATGCTGGTATGCTGTGGACACTGTTCTGTGAGTGTAAAGGTTAGTATCTCTCTCATGATTCAGGCTGTGTTGTAGATTCACATTTCTCCATTCCTCTCTCCTGTTCCCTGTAGTAAGTGTGTATGCACAATGACACCTACAACTATATATAGATATATATATTTATATATATATATATATATATATATATATATATATATATATATATATATATATGTAAATATACATACATTTATATATGTACATTAACTGACATTATTACCTACAAGCTACCAACTAGCATGGCTGTTTCTGTTCACACACTACTATTATGGGAATCCAGTAGTTTTGACAGTAATTCTAAATTACATGCTTTGTGTACTACACATCCTATATTCCCTTTACATTCATCCCTACTATTACATGTTATATTTATTTTAGCACAATGTTCTTGTATAAGAGTCAGGGCTTAGTGGTAGGTCATACAGACTACTGTTTCCAAGGTCCTGGGTTCGGGACTGACAGTGGGATTTTATTTTGCTTTTGAACTGACTACAGGACCTGTCAATCAAAGTGACTAAGGCACTTTTAAGCAGTTGTAACCGGGTTAGCACTGGTTTGTGTGGAGCTCACGCATGCGCACTGGCCTTCAGTTCCGCACACACACGCGCACACCCGCTTAAAACCACTTAACAGTGCTTACTGTGGTGCACACCCATGCTATTTTCTTTGAAAGAAATGAAAATGGGGAGACAGGAAAGTGGTGAAAAAGGGGTCACAAAGAGGGTAAGACAGTAGGGAAACAAGCTTGGGATGTGCAGGAGGGATGTAGGTAAGGCCCATAGCTGCCCATTTCTTCATCAGCAACAGCTGTGCATATGTATGTAATTTGGTGTGACATTTGAAACCTTCCACCCCTGAGAGAGGTGTCAGGACAACAATAATACTTGTTGTACAGCCAATTGTAATTGATAGTTTCCACGTCCAGCAGACATGTGTGTGGAATGGGCAGCTATGTATGGGGCGTAATTTTTTTGTGGGTACAGAGTGCCTTTTTTTTTTTTTTTTTTTCAGGTGAGAGTGGTATGTCAGGTGAAGGAAGTCGGTATAGCTGGGGAGGTAGGTTGGGTAGGTAAACAGACAAGACAAACAAGACGCATACAGGGGCGGTGTATGACACATGTGGGGGGGTTACACAATTGACAGGGACGGAGGTTTGGATATCCAGAGCCCATGAGCCCACAGATGGCAACAGTGGAACTGATATCCCCACCCATAGGCAGTTGCCACTGTTCCTTCACTGCCCAGGACGGGGCTGTGCTGGGGGCTGTGTAGGCCAGGCAACAGGCATGCCCGTAAGTTGTGCCATCTGTGCCTCAAGCTGGTGTAGGGGCTCGAGAACAGAGTCCCAGATCTCCCTACGCACCACAGTCCGGACACTACGGAGGGTGAGTGGTGGTTCTCCTCTGGCTACACTTGCAGAGGGGGGACGAGCCCCATCGCCTGCAGCGCTTCCACCCGCAGGTGGCACAGGGCCACCGGAGGAGGGTCCAGACTGGGCACTAGTGCCAGGTGCACTCGCCAGCTGAGGTGGGAGAGGTGGGTCCGCTGGAACCCGCCTTCCCTGTCGTCCTATGTTTTGCATTATGTCATGAATGTTTGGGTTAGTGACATATAATACCATTCACAATTAGTTGTAACAGCATGCATTAGTATTCCCATTAACCAAACACCCAGATATTCACACCATTGAACAGCGAGCATAACACATGCATAATTTTAACAGCAATACACAGTCCAACAACATGCAGGGTTGATTGATGGCAACAGGCCATCAGGTTTGGATGTATGAACAGGGCAGATGCATCAACAGACATGCAAATATATATGACCCAACAGGACAAATGTCCAGGGGTGTTAATTGTGATTGCACATACCATTTTCATGTGGAATGGGTTATATGTGGTTATAGGGTGGGGTGAAGAAAATAATATTAACACCTTCGAATACCATTACATATGCTGTACATTTCTAATAGCTGCACATATATACACACTACTGTTCTAACTACAGTTTCCTATATGATAACTACTTCAACTTGGTGATAGGACTGTTACTGCAACATCAATATACATTTTATTGTTCTTCATACACATTCATATCTAGCTTTGTTCAGCTACATCATCCTGCTACATTTGCTTTATATAGCTATAGACAGGTGTGGATGTTTGGTATATCAGACAATCATACTATCTGCATATTGCAGACTGAGAGCAACATATCCAGATTTTGGGATACACATTCCAGATGCAGCAACACTTTGAACAGATTTCGCTGTTTGGTTTGGATTCTCACATGCATTTCATTCTGTCTTGACTGCAGTATACTTTATTCAGGGGTTATTACTACTGCATTGCTGGATTGGGTTATATGTGGTTTATAGGGTGGGGTGAAGCAAATAATATTAACACATTCGAATACCAATACATATGCTGTACATTTCTAATAGCTGCACATATATACACACTACTGTTCTAACTACAGTTTCCAATATGATAACTACTTCAACTTGGTGATAGGACTGTTACTGCAACATCAATATACATTTTATTGTTCTTCATACACATTCATATCTAGCTTTGTTCAGCTACATCATCCTGCTACATTTGCTTTATAAAGCTATAGACAAGTGTGGATGTTTGGTATATCAGACAATTATACTATCTGCATATTGCAGACTGAGAGCAACATATCCAGATTTTGGGATACACATTCCAGATGCAGCAACACTTTGAACAGATTTCGCTGTTTGGTTTTGATTCTCACATGCATTTCATTCTGTACTGACTGCAGTATACTTTATTCAGGGGTTATTACTACTGTATTGCTGGATTCATGACACTTTCTCACACTCTCTCACTTGTTTTCATTTTACTATTCAGGATGGAACTTACTTCTAGGCTTTATTGACATGTTTTACCTGTAGTTATTACAATCCTTTCCAGCAGTCTCACTTCTGTCATGTTTCAGTATTTCAACAGGGATATATTTCACACATGTGATTTCATCATTTTCTGCAGCTATACTTTTCAGCCTGCTGCAGGTTGTGTACTATTTTCTTACAGGTGGGGCATCTTTATTTCAGAATTTATGTCAGACATTTTCATTTTTCTGTTTGGATTACAGACTGTAACACACTTTTGTAATCAATCAATACTTGCAAACACTTTCACACTGTTACTTGCACATTTTATTACTTAGTGACTACACTGCACTCTTTTGCTGACTGTCATACTTTTATATTTCTTTACAGTTACTGGTAGTAGATTACTGACCTGCCTGGTGGCGCAACCGCACCAGCCTATCGCCATAGGCTCTGCGGTTCGCAGAACGGACACCTGCAGCTGTAATATAAATGAAGTAATATTGGAATACACATCTCCATAATATCAGCTAGTTTAATTTCTTACATACATAATTAAATGTAACTTACTCAGTAGTGGGGCATTGGGCATTTGCCGGGCCTCCTGGATCCAAAAGTTCAATTGGTCCTGCTTGCGTCTCTTCAGGTCCGCATGCTGGTGACGGACCTGCACACCAGTCCTTGGAATCCCTGTGGCACTGGTGAGATCATGAGCCAACCGGTCCCACGCCTCAGCCCTATATGCTCCCCACAGGACCTGGCCCTGCATGAGTTGGGCCTCATGATTGTGGACTAGGAGCCAGACCATGTACCTGGACTCCTCAACGCCCCACCTCTGTGCTTAAAAGCAACTACCCTCACCTACTCCTGTCATTCTGGCTGCAAGTCAGTTCTACAATCGTTTATGCTGTGTATTCTCGCCTATGGGGCTTATATAGTCCGTTTTTCCCGCACATATCTGTGATTGGCCATTTTGGAATTGTATCAACTTCACTAAACCTGCATTGTCATGCTCCAGTTTGTATTCATTCCTATATATTTGCTATTATTGCATTTCTAGGTACTGCTGCCATGGCTTAGTGGTTCAGTACCTTGACAATGGTGTATAGAATCCTGGGTTCAAACCTGGCCACTACTTTTTATTTTTTATGACTGTCTAAACAAGCTGAGGGGTGTGTCTGTGTAAAGGCAGTTTTGATACGGCTTGCTCAACATTGCCCGTCGGTTAGCTTGTTTGCGTTGTGCGCAGCTCCGTGCAAACGGGGTACACTGGTTTAAGCCTCATTTGGCTATCAGCATGCATATTACGCTCAGCTCAGCTAGGGGCACATAGATTCAGTGTGTTAAACCACTGCTCAGCTACGGGCACTCATTTTGCACCAGTTAAACCACTGCTCACCTACGGGCAGATGCACTCACCCTGTTAAACTGTAGCTCAGCTATGGGCACATCTGGCATTTTTTATTGTTTTGTTACCTCACATTTCTTCAATATAAATGGGCTATTTCATTACATTTTACATAAAGTGTGATTTTATGTGTACATATTTGTCAGGGACTTGTTTCGTGCTTATTTTGCTAAAAATAAAAATTGGTGTTGTGGGGGCTCGAACCATGAATGCCTGCTCTTCAGCCAACATCTCTACTGCTACGCTATTGCTTCTTGGCTTACTTTGCATATTTAGTTCTTATATGCTTTCCCACTGACTGCTAACTGTGGCTGCGCTACAGGCACGCCCGCGCAAACGAGCGCACTCACGGTTAAACATCTTTACAATTTAAAAAAAATTATGAGATGTTCATTTGTACATTTTATGTTCGTAGTCTGTGGGGGCATGTGTTGTGTTTATTCACATTTCCATGGACTCTGTCGTGGGTGTTTACTTTGGGCACTTTTCCTCTTCTGGGGGCGTGTCCACTTACAGGGCTTGGCCTAAGGACACGCCCCCTACTGTCTTACATGGACCGTGTTAGCCTTAGGTGTGATTCAGCATGCTCTCATGAATATGCAGAGCATGCTGACATCACTCCGTTTAACTGCAGCCTCCGTGTATGAGTTATAACTCTTACACGGAGGCTTTGTGAATCCTGCCCATGGTTAAAGAACAATGACTGGAAACCAATTATGTCGTGTTTTTACTGTAACAGGAATTCTAACAAAACATCAGGTGGAGGTGTAATGACAGGGATTAAAGATTGTTATGAGACCTGTGATTACTACATGTTCAACAATAACACCAATACTGAAGATTCTATAACTGTGACAATAAAGAAAATACTGGAACATATAACAATTGTTGGCGTGTATAGACCACCAAATTCAAGCACTGATGACCTAGAGGAATTCATACATTTCTTGTATGAAACACAGGAGGGAAGAATAATAGTGTCTGGGGACTTAAATTTACCAGAAACAGACTGGGATAATATTGATTCAACATCATTAGTAAGCAACTTATTTACAATGTATGTTAAGGAACAGCATTTACTTCAGATTTTGAAAAAGCCTACCAGGGAATGGAACATACTGGTCACTGTTTATGTTCCTAAAGAAATTACTATTACTTCAAGTCAAGCTTTACCATCGTTGGTCTGCAGTGGTCATGGGGTTATAAAGATTCATTTGTTGCTAGATAATTCTTGCAAACTGAAATCTAAACCAATGCACTGATAGATTATATGGAAGCAAAACAGCCACTATGTAAAATGTATTGGAGTGATGCGTTCAGTGGAAAAACTGCTGGTGGAATGCAAAAATTTCTGAAAGATAAATTGCTTGAATGCAAAAATAAAAAAAAAATTAAGCATCAGGATCTAGGCACACAACTTTATGAGGATATATTTCCATAAGAACAAGATACCTGATTAAGATAACAGACAAAAAAATACAAGAAATAGAAAACAAGTTGAGCTATGACTTTGAAACTGACTGAAATAAGCTAGTCAGACAAATTAAACATAGTGTGAGACAAGATCAAGAAAACATTGAAGAAAATTTATATAAAGGTATTTTGCATAAAAGGAAAACACTTTTCAGATACATAAAATGTGGTAAGAATAAAGATACACATATTGATAAACTGCATATAGATTCTAAAATACATTCTCAGGCATTGCAGATTGTGGATATATTTATAAAATCATATGCAAAGCAGTTTGGCTCCACAAACGGAGTGTTAAATTGTCCTAGTGTCATCCAGTTAAACTCAGATACTGAAATTAAATTAGATTAGGTTACATTGAAAAGAACTACTCAAACTGGATTCAAATAAAGCACGGGGAGGAGACGGAATTAATAACAGTGACCAGAGAACTCTTTGGCATGAACTTACAGTACCACTATACCTGTTATTTATGAGGTTGTACAAATATGGGAAGATTTGAGCCATGCACTTATTAAACCTGTCTTTAAGGGAAAGGGAAGGGGGGTGGGTAGGACAGACCCAAAGTCATAAAGACCCATGTTTACTTTCATGTTTTGGGAAAATAATGCAGAAGGTTATACTGGATAAATAATTGTCAGAATTGGTAAGGTTGGAACTTGAAACCACATATCAGCATGTAAATGTTGGAAACAGATCTATTACTACCCACAACATAATGTTCTATAACAATGTAATAATAGCTGTGCATGAAAAACTATGCTGTGATATAATTTATATAGCTTTAACTTCTGCATTTGATAGGGTCATACACAAAACACTGATCCATAAATTAGACCAACTGGGTATTGATGTACTCTTCAAAAAATGAATAGCTTCATGGCAAATAGAATATGGCAATTATCATACAGCATGATAACAGGTGAAATTCAAAATTATAATCATGGTGTCCCACGGGTCTCTATCCTAGGTCCATACTTGTTTAGATTTTATCGTTTAGATCTATCTTTTTCATCTGAGGTGTTTTACAGTCTGTATGCAGATGATTTGAGCATAGATAAAGTGACTACATGTGTTACAGATAGGACATACCTGAAAAAAGCTTGACTAAATTGACCAATTGGGCACAGGAGAATAATATGCTGATAAATACATTAAAACTAAGCATATGAGATTTGAAAGACATACACTGAAATGTGAATATGTAATACAGCACACAGTAATTGAAATTGCAGATTCATTTAAGGATCTGGGCATATGGATAGATCCAGCTTTGAGTTTTTCTAATCATATCAACAAATTGGTTAATGATAGTTATAGAAGTATAGGTTGTGAAGAAAGATTTATAAAGTCTAGTAAATCAGAAATGATGAAATAATTGTTTGATAGTTACATAACACCCAAACTCAGTGTGGAATAACAATATAGAAACCTTATAAGAAAAGGGTATCCATGGATGTGAACATTTAAGTTATTATGAAAAAGCAAACTATCTGAACTTGTACAGCACCATATAAATATTTTAAGAGGAGTTCTAAGTCAAGTATATAGGACACTTAGCGACAGCTACCTCTGGGAATGTTTAGGGTTATCAAAACGTAGAAGAGAATCATCAGATGACCTATATAATAGATTCTATAGAATAAGAAGTGTACTACTTGGTTCTATGAGAGAGTAGCAGATGCATAGAATAGACTACCAAATTCTATTAAACCAAAGACTTTAGATATTTTTAAGAATAGCCTGGACACCTGTTATGGGAACAACTGCTTTGGTATATTGGCAGGCTAGAAGGGCACTATTGCCCGTACTTGAAATATTTGTAAGTATGTGTGTATTTATGTATGTATTTATGATGATGAAATTCTGCATACACTGACAAGTAGCAAGAAAGTTCTGAGATTTGCTGTGTCTGTACATCCCTCTTACACTGGCACATCTGCTTGTAATAGGGGTGGATGTAAGGAAGGTGCCTGAGGATTACAGACTGAATGGACATATGGTATCCTTGACAGGATATTTGCTATCTGTAAGAGCTACTGCAACAGTGATCTTATGAAGAACATCACTGGTTGCCTGGACCATAATCGAGGATTTATCCTCTGTGTCACAGGGCATCAAAGTTTGTTCTTACATCTGCACAACGCATATACCGATCTTTAGATATACTGTACTTGTAAATAACTGGCTCACTGACAAATTTCACCACTATTATAAAAGATATAACTGTTACTAATGTGTATGTATTTTTATGATAAAATGGTAAAAAGGAATTCTAACACTTTAGTATGTAGAACAACCAAACAGCAATATTAGTTACAGGTTTAGATATCTGACTGTGGCATTTCTTTTAAATGTAAATGTGTACCCTCACAAATTCTCAGAAAAAGACTGCGAACTAGGGGGTTAACAGTCTGAATGACAGAAAAACAGGACTTCTAACTCACCCCTTGAAATTAAAATAATTAGAGTAGGCTGCTGTTAATGATTCTATGAAGGTGACATAAATTTCCGTAACACCCTGCCAGTTATAAAGGAAAGCAAGATGACTCATGAAGGCAAAGAATAAAGTGAACAGCATTCTGACTTTCATAAAAGGAACCAGGAAACACCACTGAAACTCAAACAATAAACACCAAAATCGCCACAGAAGCATCAAGAGCACATCAGACCAAGGTTTGTTAATCCACAAATAAAATACATTTAGTGCTTTCGTCCCTGGTGAATAGGACTTCTTCAGAATAAGCAGAACACTCAGAACATTCCTTTTTATACGTAAACCCCTCTCGTACATTTGATTATCCTGTACATTTTTAGCAGAAAAAAGTAACACTCACTGCTATGAGTTTTAGCCTATAGCAAGACAGTCCGATTGAAGTAACAGCAAGCAATCATATAAATAGATGCTTCTGTGGTGAGTATTGTTCTCAGTGACTTTCATAAAAGCCTCAACAACATGTACGTGAGGTCTGCGATCTGAAACCACATACTAAACAGAAAACTTTGCTCTCTAAAATGTGAAAAGTATCATAAAACAACTGTGACTACTCTTTTAACAACCACCAGCTTCCTATCACCTTTTTACAGCTTAAAATTGTAAATGACTTACATATGTAATATGTATAGGTTACAATCATACTTTTTAAGATATGACCTTCAATTCACCCCCCCCCCAAAAAAAAAGAAAAGAATGTAAGCAGGGTTCCCTACTATTTGCACTAAATCAGACTTACTAAGAATGGACGAAAAGTAAAAGTATGCATCCCAGTTATACACTATTCATTTACAATCATTTTAAATGTAAACTACCCTTCCTTTCTTCAAACATTTAGGAGATTTACATAACGAGCAGAACATTTAATACTGTATAAGCATTTTAATACGTCAGGGTTTAGTTAGAGTTTTGAGAGGTGCAGGAGCAACTGTTCACTCTATAAGAACTGTTTTTTTCAATGCACAGATATAATAATTATATATAAAAATAAAAAACTTGCGTCTGCTGTTGCACAGATAAATGACAAAAAACAGTCAACCATGTTACTCTAGATGGGGCAGCCAAAAGTTACCCCCCCCCCAAAGAAAAATGTGGAGCCTTATGTCAACATCCCTGTTTAGAATGTCATTGCAACATTCAAACTCCTGAATGAGCGAGTATATGGCAGTATACAGTCTATAAATAACAGACCACATGGCTGGCCAGTGGGGGGAAAAAACAGCAGCAGGGACGTAAATATGAAACTCCCAAAGGTAGAAATGTACCAAATTTTCTTCTTTCATAATACACAGTTTTAAGCTACTGATAATTGCTTTTTTGTTTATATGTAGCTCAGACCAAGTCATCAACAGCTGGTCATCTGACCAGGGTCTGGCATAGCTTTCTAAGAAGTTGCTTATGGCTTGCAAGGTTAAGACAGGTCAGCGACACGTGAACCAGAAAATCTGACCTTAGTTCACCTCTAAGAGAAAAGTCTTGTCACCACCAATGGATTACTATGACCTTCACAAAGGCACTTGACTTCCTTCCCTGAGCTTTATTTCTCCTCCCCCATATCAGCTGGACAATACAAAGGAAATGTGTTGGAAAGCAGATCTCATAGTCTGTAGCAAATGATGTTCAGTTGAGGGTAAACAAAAAAAAAGTCAAAGTAGGCTGTTATTGGACACGCTGGAGGGCTGCCTGTTAAAGTGGCTTGAAATGAATCTCAAGACTGCATGTCAGAATGAAGTTGCAAGAAACTTAAAGTCAAAACTCATGAGACAAAATGTGCTTTCAATTATCAGAAATTTTTTTATTTAAAAGTGTTAAGTCAAATGTATTAGATGCTATTTTAGTAGGTAGTAATAATCATATCTCAACATCCATGATTTTACCTCAAAATTTTGCTCTGTCCCTCATAACATTTGTAATTCTTCAACAAAGTAGTAAGGACACTGTAAAGCAGTAGTAATTATCTTTAGATATTTCATATTATTCATAAAAAGCACGTTAATACAAACCTATTTATTATTATAAGTTTCTAAGTAGCAAACAGCTAGAAATAAAAAGTTACCCTAATTTGAGAGTGCTTGTCATTCATTATATTTTACTTAGTCTATGATTCTTGAGTGAACAGTTTGAGTGTTATAACAGTAATAGCTTAGTAGTTAGTAGTAGTTTGTGCCATTGAAACAGAAGAATAAAGCTTTGACTATTGCTGAGGTGACCTTGGTTCAGTCAGCAGTTTGGGCATTTGACTTCATAGGTAGGGCTAATGTGTGTGCCTATTCTGGGAGAGGGGGCAAAACTGAACACGTTTCTGTGGTCAATCCCTGGTAAAAGGCAGAGACGCACAGAGTGCTGTCTATATTGTGTTAGGGGGTTGAGTGATTCACGCACAGAGGAGGTGAAGATACACTGCAATCCTACTGCACACTATCCCTTTGGAAGACTTGAATGCACATGGGGGAGGAGACTAGGCCTTAATGAAAAAAAATACCTAATTATGTTTTCCCATTCTGCCTCGATATCCTCATTGGTGCTGAACAGTGGTCACAGTTAGCCTCAGAACTGTTAAGGTGGGTTGGGCAAACTCAGTGAATGAGGAGAGGTCCTGGGAGCATCTTATGGTCAGCTATGTGGGGTAAAGCAAAAAAAAGCACATAGTCGTAATTATCAGGGTGTGTCATCTAATAGAATTTGAACAGGTACAATGATTTCTTACTCAAACAAAGCTTAGGGTTGAAAAACTTAGCTACTCAGAAAGTCATTAGTAACTCTCAGTTTATTCTTTCTCTTTCAAGTTACTTAATGGGGACCTTTGCCCCTTCTGATTGAAAGTCCATGCATGAAGCACACCACTGCAAGAGGTAACAGACTGAGGTAACTCGTACTAACACTAAGTATCAACAAAATAAAGAAACTTGACAGAAGCATCATGCAATGTATTTCAGGATTATGGAAAAAACTTTTACTGTCAGAAGTGAGACCAGTTGCATAACGGTTTAAATATTCACCTCCCAAGCACAAAGTACAAGGTTCAGTCCCGACCTTCAACCAATTCCTGTTTGGAGTTTGCATGTTCTCCCTATGTCTCTGAGGGGTTCCTCCCACTTCTGAAAACATGCTGAATATTTACATCTCAAACTCACCAAAGAATGGAGCTGTGAGCAGCAGCACAGACTCTAGATGGTGCCCTATGGGGGAAGAATTGTACAAACCAGCCACCGTGGGCATATAATGTGGTGGGTAGAATCATCATGACAGGACAACACAGATCACAGACTGTGCACTGTGGCAGGGCTAGCCACTCAGTGGTGTAAAATATGGCTTTTGGTGATTTGGTCATATTGACTAATGTTACTAAATGGGCATGAGAATCAGCTGGTGATAAGTTATTTAAGGATCTGCCCTACTCCAGCCTACTAATGGTAGGAGGGACTATATGTCCCTATTGGCCAGTGTGTGCCTGCCATAAAGCCCAGCAGCCCTGGGTCAATAAGCTACTGTGAGCAAAATGCTGGATGCAAAAACAGTCAACCTGCCAAACATGAACTAGGAATCGTTACACTCAATTTAAGTTCACTTACAGGACGGAGCTTGGAAGTGGAAGACATGATGATAAGGAGGAGGCTGGAAATCCCATGTATCCAAGATGGCAGGGCAGTTCTGGCTTGGGATCAACAATCTAATACTCAGGAGTAAGACACACTAGAAATGGTGTGGGAATTGTGGTGAGGGAGAGGCTTCAGAACACAGTGAAGGATATCATCAGAATTAGTAATAGACTCATGGCAATCAGAGTAAAGATAGGGAAGTATTAATAATTTCAGCCTATGCCCTACAACAGGGTTGTGATAGTGAAGAAAAGAGTGGATTCAAGCAGCAGTTGTAGGAGCTACTAGATAAATCAGGACAACAGGAATTGGCATTGATAATGGGTGACTTAAATGCACATACCAGAACAGACACAACAGGATATGAGGACTGCCTGGGTCCACATGAGTGTAGCAAGAGGAATAAAGAAGGAGAGGCCATTCAAGACTTCTGTCTGGCAAATGGCATGATAATAGCCACCTTGTGGTTCTGAAAGAGAGGCAGTCAGAAGATCACATACAAGAGTGGCTGATATACAACTCAGGTCGACTTTCTGCTAGTAAGGAAAGGGTACTGGAGTAAAATCAGTGATTGGAAAGACACCAGCAGTGAAACAGTTGGCCACAGCATTAAGCAACTTGTTGCCACAATCCACTGCATGCAGTGGTCAGAGAAGGCTCAAAGGTCAATAGAGACCAGGATGAAGACCTGGAAGTTGACTGCAGAGAAATCACAACAGATCAAGGAATTAACCAGGTCTCTAACAACTCAAGAAGAAGAGGAAATAGATGGAGCTAAAGAAGAAGGGCAGCACCTCAAAACAGCATTTGTGAGGACTACAGAACAGATATGCTTCTGAGCTAGGTATGGAAATAAAGTACATAAGGACAGAACAGCTGATGGTGGAATGCAGAAGTCCAGGACATCATCAAAAGAAAGAAGCTGTGCAAGAAAAAGTGGGAGACAGAGAAGATGGACCAGGCAAAGAAGGAATACTGGTTGGCTAACAAAGATGCTGAGAAAGAAGTTGCAATAGAAACCAGCAAGGCATCAGAGGCACTCTACAAGCTTCTGGAAAGTAAATCAGTAGATGGCACAAAGAAACTATATCAGGTTACAAGGCAAAAACAGAAAGATAAAGAAGATAGTCAGACACCCTTCATAAGGGATGCCAGCAACAACCTGCTCACCAATCCACAAGACATCAAGGGCAGATAAAGGAGTACTTCCAGCAGATTCTGAATGAAGAAAACCCCACAGAAGCTGTACTGCCTCAGACACAGCCTATAAGGAAAGTAAAGGAGAAGCTTATCACAGAAGAATAAAGAACAGCGCTAGGGAAAATTAAGTCAGACAAAGCAACAGGCTCAGATGAGTTCACAGCAGATAAGATAAACATGTTGGGTGATATGGAGAAGTGCCTCCTGTGGGTAGTCATAGCAGTATGGTGCAAAAGGCGTATCACAGATGACTACAGAATAAGCATATAAGTGCTAATGGTCAAGAACAAAGGGGACATTCACAATTGTGGGATGTACAGAGGTATCACACTCCTGTCCCATTGCATGAAAGTTCTGTACAGGGCGACAAATGAATATGCAGAGCAGTAGAAAGTAAGATGGGAAATGATCAGTTCAGATTCAGATCAGGATGCAGCACAACTCACTTGATGCTTGCAGTGAGACAGATAGTTCAGAAGAAGCTAGAGATAAGGAAAGAGTCCAACTGGGCATTCACAAACTTGGAAAAAACATATGACAAGGTCTCAAGAAAGCTGATTTGTGCAGCTAGGCAGTGGTTCAATGTCCCAGAAGCACTGGCAGAATAAGTGCAAGCTATATACAAGGACTCAGTAACTCAAGTACGAACAATGTTCAGTCTCACAGAGGGGTTCCCAGTAGGACTAGGTATGCACCGGGGTTCAGATCTAACCCCACTGCTTTTCATACTGGTGATGGATTACAGTAGCAAACAGGTCAGAGGGGACAGATCACCAAAGCTGCTGTATGCAGATGACATGGCATTACAGGCAGACAGCACAGGGGATTGGCATGCAGAACTGAAGGCACATGGGATGAAACCGAGTACAGGTAAGGCAGTCGTAATGGTAGCAAATGGTGGAGTTCAGAAGAAGCTGAGAATTGAGACAGAAGAGGAAATAGCGGAACAGGTTAATAGCTTCAAGTATTTGGGAGGGGTGGTGGAGGAGAAGGGGAAGTCTGAATGAAGAGGTCAAAGCTAGAATCAGAGGGGATGCAGCCAACTGGCACAGTGTGTCAGGTGTAGTGTATGACAGAACAATTCCAAAGAAGCTGAAAAATAAGGTGTACAAAACAGTGGTACGACCAGTACTACTGTATGGTACAGAAAGCTGGTCAATAAATGCAGACTGGTTGAAGAAGCTAGAGATGAGGGAGATGAAGTGCCTGAGATGGGTGGAAGGGTGCACACGGTGGGACAGATGAAGAAATGAGGACATAAGAACAGAAGCAAGAATTTCTACAGTAGTAGAAAATGTCAGACATCACAGATTACAGTGGTTCAGGCACATGTGCAGAAAAGTAGAAGGCAGTCTGATGAAGATGATTTTGGACGGAGAGGAAGATGGCAAGAAGAACAAGTGCATCCAGCAAAGAGGCTGATGGAGTGTATGAGAGAAGACCAACGGCAGTCAGGCATGAGTGTCAAAGAAGGCAGAAGACTGGAACTGAATAAAGACAGAGGGCAACAGTTAACATGACACCCCAATCCCATGTAGAAAATGGGAAAAGGGAGTTGTTGATAATGATAATGCCTTTACTGTCAGAATTTGTCAGAAATGATATATGTATATTATCACAAATGTAGGTCATACGTTTATAACTCGACAAAACTTCTGTGGGATGCACACTGTTGTGACTCATCTTACTTTGCTATTTACATGACTCTGCTGCTTACTTTGAACTGTGAATACCCTGAAGTTCATGCACTCTTAGTACTGGAACATATCTTGAGAACATTAGGAAATGTAGAGTACCATAGTGCCTCTGTCATTCTAACAAAAAATTGTGCTATTCTACTCGTAATGGACTCTTGTTTTCTTATGATGCAATTAACTGATTCTGCATGTGTTACACTAAAGACCAATGCACAAGGCTATATAAAACTTTTGAAGGCCCCAGCAGGATTACTAGACTCCCTCTACGTCCTTATTCAGCCCACAACTTCTACTTAACTGGTATGGAGTCTCTCTGCATTAAGCCAAACACCATTGTCCTCGGAGGCTTCAACTACTCCTTCATTAAATAAAAAATCATTTTCTCCTGGTGGCTAAAGAGCTTCAAAGACAAAATAGAATACAAAACAAGTAGAAAATCCAGGAGCTCAATGTCCAAATAAGTTTAAAATAATGTGACAAAGCTTTCGAGTTAAAAAACTCTTTGTCAAAGCTTCATACTAAAAACAACTTCTCTCCATTTTTAAATAAAACACCAGCCAATCAAAAAATCAATCAATCACATGACTCACAGGAGCAATAATTAATTAGATTTGAATTTAAATATATAGCTCCATACAATTATAAATACAAATGTAAATAAACATATACATATAAATTTACAGATACCAGCCCAGAATTTAAATACATATAAAATAGAGCACAAATAAAACAAAGACAATGACAGGACATAAGAAAGCATAGAAATTCATGCTTAGGCTTTAAAACCGGATTAATACTATTTGTACTATTCAAGCCAGGTGGCTTATTTGTTCTGAAGTAATTGATCCATTTATTTAAACATGGAGAGAGAAAGTTTTTAGTATGAGGTATAGACAAAGAGTTTTTTTTTTAACTAGAAAGCTTTGCCACATTATTTTGCTACTATTACTCTTCCGCTATCAAACTTATTTGAATGTTGAGCTTCTGGCTTTTTTACTTATTTTATACTGCTTCATTAACTGGGAGAGGTATATGTCCTCTGGCATAACATGTATGTACAGAGAGTTCTGGACTCCATCAGTGCAAACTCTCTGCACCCCTTAGTCGGCACCCTAATCAGCAGTGATAAAATATGGGATTTGGTTATCACCAACATGAGATAGCTCTACTTCCTACTAATTGTAATACCCTCCCTGGTTAAATTAGATAACAAATCAGTCATTTAAATCAGATAACAGATCAGTCACTTTTATTTTAAGACTTAAGGCAGAAGCATCCTCTAACATGTAAGACTAATTTAGTGAAACTGAGTGATGACATGGCTAAATTCAACATTCCCTTCCACCTTGACTGCATATGTGGAATCCTTTACTGCCAAATTCTATGCACATGTGAATAGTTGCATCAATGCATCTGTCCCACTCCAAAGTAAATGCATTAAAATATTCAAAAATAAATTCTTATGGTGGAACATAATATAAACAGGATCGATTACAACAAGAAAAAAACGCTTATAGGATGTAAAAATAAATGTAACTCTCAAGATGCAAAACAAGCTCTGCTAAACTTATAGGAAACTGCAGACCCTGCGCAAATCAATCAGAGACTGATATGAGGTAAACACTGCCACCCAAGCAAACAACAACCACAAATTCTTTTTAATTACATTACTTTAAAAATAATGCCCAGCATTGTGCAGATGTATGGACCCAGAGGACATAGGCAATCTAATAGTGGATACATTTAACTCCCCATCCCTCCTAATTTACCAGATCTCATACCCACATCTACATCCCTTCCTCAAACTTCCTATGAATAAGTCCTTTAGGCACTAGTCATGGCCAAGAATACTGCTTCAGTGAGGCTAGATAACATACAAAGCTGTACACTAGCTAGCCTGAAACAGCACCAGTCAGACCCCCCCCATGGAGCCTATTCAATGTCAGCTCCAAACAGGCTCTGAACTGGGTAAATGGAGGATAGCAACTGTCATACCCTTGCACAAAGATGGAACAACAATGGACCTGGGGAATTACAGACCCATAAATTTGACCAGCATTTTCTGCAAGGTTATGGAAGTAATCATTATGGAATTAATAAATAAGGACATAGGTAGCATGCAAACTCTCAACCTAAGCAGTTCGGCTTTGTTAAGGGCAGGTCCTGCTACATAAACTGGTTGACTTCTCTGAGAAGGTTAACAAAGCAATAGATGAGGGAAAATCAGTGCACAGTGCATATCTAGACCTTGTAATGGTGTTTGACACCATTTTCAAGAAGCATATTTTCTCCTTTGTTAGAGTAATTGTGAAAACGACTGGCAAATCAATGGATTGATTCAAATCTGCTTCAGATGAGACTTTTGGAAGACAAGTAGCATTTGTTCTTACTGACAGTGTGTGTTTGTGGAAAATGAGAAAAACTGGCTTTTATGAGAGCACTTGTAATTCCAAAATTCATCTAGCTGAGGTAATGGCAATCAGGAAAACAGTTTGCAGGCTCAAAAGGTTAATGACTGACGTCGCAAAGTAACACCCCATGGAGGAAATAGGTCCATAATGGGAGGCCTCAATAAAAAGATTCCTTATCCTATGAGAAGCAATGGAAGATTCATTATGGTCTTTGAGAACATTTGAAATGGCAGCTATTTGAACTTTGATAATAGAAAAACTAGAACTCTGGTGAAAATGTTATGAAAAAACTCCAATATCAATGGGAGAGGGGTAGAGAAAGGGTCTAGTAATTTTGATAATTCCCAAATAGAATGTATTTTCCATTTGCTTTTGTAAGTCTTTCTGACTGACTGCTTTTGATAAGAAGGAATTATGTGAACTGCTAAAGAAGACAGCCTGGCATCTCTTTCTATCTTTAAAATTAGAGAAATCATGTGGTTAACTTTAAGGCTTGCAGGTCCAGTAGCTGTATGTTGGGCAGGTGACTCAGAAGAACTGGAATGGGACCTAGCTCCCAGTGCAGGTATACCAAATGAGGCCAAAGGTAGGGGAGCCAAACATGCAGGATCCAGAATTGGACAAAGAGGATTACCTTGGTCTTGCACATCATGGCTTTCTGTATGAATTTTGCCAAGACAGGTATTGGTGGGAATGCATCGGTGAGATCCAGGAGCCAAGTGTGAACTACAGCATCTCTTAGTGAATGTCCCTGTGGAGGGATGAGGGCAAAGTAACTGCTGCACTTATTGTTCAGGTAGGTGGCAAAGAGGTTGCAGCAATGTTGGCCCCTGCGGCTGTAAATCTCAGTTGCTTCTGTCTACCTGATTGACCACTCATGAGGTAAGAGAATACACCTGCTCAGCTTGTCTGTTAGTATATTTGACATCCCAGGAATGTGTGTTGCTACTAGGAAGTGACAGGAAAACATTACCCACTGCCAAACTCACATGGCCTCCTAGCATAGTGGACATAAATCTGTTAACCTTGTTTGTTTTTGTATCATACCACTGGCATATTGTCTGTTTCAATGGGAATCACACCCTTAGGTAGGTAGCCTTGCAAAAGCTCCAGTGCTAGGAGGACTGCTCTCAACTCCAAGATACTGATGTGAAGTTTAGCCTCCATAGGTGACCACATTCCTTGAACCATCTTCACCTCAAAATTCCCACCTTCCACTCTAGAAGGGAAGTGCTCATGGTTACTGTGGCCTGGGAGGTCAATGGACAGAAGGGTCTCCCTTTTGTAGCTAATGGAGAAGTTATCCACCACCTTATGTGGTTTATGCACACTTGAGTGAGATGGACTCTGGCATGGAGAGGATGAAGGCGCTGTGACCATTGGACTTACAGAAGCCATTGTAATTCTCATGTGGTATCTTGCTAGTGGGACTAAAGCAATGGTAGAGGCCATCAGACCTAACAGGCATCGGATCAATATTATTTGTGGATGAGGATGCTAAAGAACCTGAAAATTCACCCTTCTTGATTACAGTACTTGATGTGGAAGACTTGGCAGTTTGCTGAATTGCATTGATCTGACATCCTATGAGTTCTATTTGTTGAGTGAGGGGCAGTTTGCTCTTTGCTTGATTGACAGTTATCCCTAACTGATCTGCAAGGTGAAGTAGGAAGGTCAGTGCTGTACAAGTAGATCCCTGGAGGTAGTACATATGAGCCAATCATCCAAATATGGTGAGACTTGGATCCCCTACTATCACAGGTGAGCTGCTACCACTGCCATAATCCTGATGAGTACCCGGGGGCAGTGGTGAGACTAAATGCCAGTACTCTGACTTGATAATGATTGGCCCCCAACCAGAAATGAAGGAATCTCTTGGATTGCATTTGAATCTTCACATCCAATTATCCCTCCTCAAGAGAGATAGTGCGGATTGTATCGTGATCTTCTGGAATTTCATCTGTTTGATAAACTTGCATCTGTTTGATAAACTTGATTGAGATGGCTTAGGTCCAATATTGGTTGGAGGTCCCCTAACTTCTTTGGAATTAAAAAGAACCTGGAACAGACTAAGGATTCTAACTGGTCTGGGGGACCTGATGAATGACTCTCTTTTCTAGCAACTTGGAAAATTCTATTGCTGCAGATTCCAACTGAATGGGTGGAGTATTGGGAATCTTTAAGTTTTGGTTTGGTGGATAAAAATGGTATGGTGTAGTCTCTGGTGATTACCTTAAAATCCATAAATCTGAAGTAATGATTTGCCATGCTTATGGGTGTAAGATAATGCACCCCTTCATTTGCCTCTAGAGTGCAGCAGTTGGCTAACCCCTCAGGGTGGTGGTAGGGTTTGTCAGTGAAGGGACAACAAACACCTTGATTCTGCAGTCTGTCTCTGTCTCTGGGGCAAAGACCATTCAGATTGCCTCCTCCTCTGTCTTGGGGGTTTACCCCCAAGAGTGTCATGGTGAAAACCTTGTGATTTCCTGAATTACATTTTCTTACCTCCCCTTTGATTCCTGGTATAGAGTCTTTGTGGACTAGAGAAATATATTCCTACAGCAGATAGGGTCTTACTTTCTTGTTCACGTTTGGTAAGCATCTATTTAACCTTTGGTTCAAACTGTGTGGAACCATCGAAGGGGGCATTAATAAAGGACATCTTGAAGCTTTCAGCAAAATCACATAGCCACATCTAGGCATGGTGACAGATGATAATGCCTGTACTACCTCTTCTTGCTGTGTCATCTGCTGCACTGGATAGTGGGCACATGGCTACATTAGATGTAGATTGTGGGGCAGGCATTTGGGTGTTCACTGTGTTTTGGAAATCTGATGGAAAGTTACCCAAAAGAAACTTGGACATCTTCTTGATCAAGTCCCTCTGGAGACTTGTCAAGTGAGCAATGGTTTCTGAAGCATAAGTCCTTTTCCCTAATCTGTCCAAACCTCTTGACTCTCTGTTAAGGGATGGACAAAAGAACTCTCCTCAGATAGTTCTTTCTTCATGGCTGATGCTACCACCATGGCATCTACTGGAGGCCCTTTAGACCAGTGTTTCTATATTTTGGGGTTGTTAAAATTATGTTGTTTTTTTTAAGCATTAGCTCTGTAATATCAGGGTCCTTCCACACCCCCTGTACCATAACCTCTATAATTTCATCAAAAGGGGGAATTACCCAGGACATGGATAAGCCAGACACAAAAGCTTACAGAAATCTCAACTCATCCAGAGGAGTTTTGATGGACCATTCCCCCTTCTGCTTCATAAATTCCAGGATGTCCCAAAAGGTGAAATCTTCCAGAGGGCATCTGGGGGAAACTTCTCCCTCATCCAAATCACTGTCCACAGTGACAGACTCAGGACAGGAGTCTTAGTGCTTCGTTTGCACATCTGTTTCATCGGAATACATCTCTGGGGTTCGGTTTACCTTTATATGTGCGTTCTGCACATGGGAGAATGCTATAAGGTCTAAAGGATTTTTTCAAAGTTCCAAAAAGTTGAAATAAAATGCTTTGAATGTGCAATGAGTGAATGCACAGTGACATTCACTCATTGCAGATTCGGCATTTTGGGTGCGGATTGCAATATAGTGGGGATCGGGAAATGGACCCTTTCCCCACTGTAGTGTGATCTCGGAGTTAGTGTATTGAAGTAGGGGGGTTCAGGGGGCATGCCCCACACATCACATTGTGTGTTTGACATTGTAACTTGAAAATCAGCAAATCTGCTGTTTGATTTGCTGATTTTCGAACTCCTGTGATGTTCGACATTCATAATTCGTCCTTTTGTTTCGCACAACGGGACAATCAATATTTTGATTTTCAGCAATGTAAACGTAAACCCTGGGGTTCTGGTGGAGACAGATTGGAATCAGAGTAGAAGCTCGAGAGTCGAGCTGTCTTGAATCCTATGGGCTCTGACTGTCCCTGTTGACATGAATGAGCACTTTCTCTGTCAACTGATTTAGTAAGCCTCCTTGTGCCAATGGAGATTGGCTGTGAGGAGGACCTCAGACCTGTGCTATCAAGCACTGAAGCACCAATGGAAAGAAACGCTCCCAGAAACTTCTGGGTCGACTCCATCACTGGTGCTCAGACAGCAATGTTTCAGCTCCAGGGCTCATTCCGACCTGATAACATCAGAGTTGAGAGACTAAGGAACACGGTCCCAGCCAAAGTCTATTGGACTTTCAGATCTGACTGAGATGCACAGGAAGGGTTAGGACCCACAGGAACTGTATTTAAATATGGACCAGTACTAGAGCAAACTGTGACAGGATTGATTGGTCTATACATAGACCACCCCTCACGGATGGTACCAGGAGGACTCCCAGCTGGATCTGTGTCCTTATAAGCTTTGTCACTATTCAGTCAATGTTCATTTTTGTAAGATGTTTGGTAGATTATCCTGACCTCAGTGACAAAGCTATTGTTGCCTAAATGATTGTTTATCTTTCAGGATTGGAGAATGCAGCTGAGGGCTGACCAGTTCCAGAGAAAAAGTAGCTCTAGGGGAGGCAGTTAAGGCCATACTGACAGGTGGATCTGACTGTGTCAAAGTTTTAGGTATCAGACCCAATAAACTGGATAAATTCAGAGACTTTTCTTGATTTATATATTCTCATCTCTTCTGATCTCTTTAACTTCATTCCATTTTCTACAGACTTTTCTCTGTGTTCTTCTTTAGACCCGTCTTTTCTTTCTCCTTCCTCTTTTCAGCACTTGGAAGAATAGATGGAAGTCTTGCTTTAGAAGACATAATGGATGTGGAAGACCTTGCCTGTGGAGGAAGCAAACCCTTGATTATTACTTTTTCCCTACTACCTTGTATGACTCTAGAACCAAAAATAGTACAAATGTCACAACTTTGACTGAAGATGAGTGGCACCTAAGCAATAAACATGAAAGGAATGGGGGTCTTGAGATGGGATCTTTTGTCCACAAGCTGAACACTTTTTAAAACCTGACGTTTGTCTGACATCAGAAAAAAAAAAAATATATATATATATATATATATATATATATATATATATATGTATATATATATATATATATATATATATATATATATCTGTATCTATACCTATATATATATATATATATATATATATATATATATATATATATATATATATATATATATATATATATATATATTCCTGGAGTGAAATTGCGACGTTCTAGAAGTTCGTCTTTCTGTAGTTTCATTGTCTTAGTCTTGATCCTATGAATTTCGAGTAAGTGAAATTTCAATGTTTTAAAGTAGATCCATATATATATATATATATATATATATATATATATATATATATATATCTATATATATCTATATATATATATATATATATATATATCTGTATATATATATATATATATATATATATATGGATCTGGTACATTTAGTCGAAAGCACATTTCACCGAATTTCATTCCACCAAGACCATCGCCGAAAGCACAAATTGCCGAAAATTCATTTAGCCGAATTTCATTTCACTGAAAATGGTAGTGGCAGTGTATACGCCCTTTTCTCCACTGCAATGCAATCCTGGAGTTAGAATAGATAGTTGGGAGGGGTGTGGGGGGTGTAGCCCCTCACCTAGTTTGATTAAAAAGTACATTCTTACTCACTTAACAGAAACTGCATAGTATAAATCAAGCTAGATGGGGTACTACACCTCCCACACCCACAATATGGGGGGCTGTGCCCCCCAACTATATATTCTAACTGCAGGATCGCACTATAGTGGGGAAAAGGGCATATACACTGCCATTACCATTTTCTGTGAAATGAAATTCGGCAAATTGAGTTTTTGGCGATTTGTGCTTTCGAAGATTTGGTCTTGCTGAAATAACTTTCAGCAAAATGAACCAGACTCATATATATAATGCACATTTTTCAAACAGCTTTCATATATGTACACAACTACAATCTAAAATACTTCTAATGTAAGAAAAAATATCCTATCAAAAACCCAATGAAAAAAACTCTCACACTCACAAATATAAATACTAATCTGTGTAACAGCCCTGTTAGTAACAGCCTAGTAATAGCCTGCATATCATTGCTGGAGCCTTCCTGTGTCCTGACAGAGTGCTCTTCAAACTATCTGGAGATATACAGAGCTTAGTATATTTTTCTGGCACTTCAGAGTTGTGTATTGTTAATTGTTGCTTGACTAATTTTATATCATTGCTGGCTGACTTCAGAGTTGTGCACTGTTAATTTTGCTTCACTGTATAGTTTTTCAGATCTCTGCTAAAGGTGTTGGTTTTCCCCACCTCCCCCTATTTCACTGTTGCGTAAGTTGGTATAACTGGTTTTACATCCTGTGTGCTATCTGACTATCTCAAGGATTACTGGCATAAAATTAGATCCTCTAAGTAACAGCCTGCATATCATTGCTGGAGCCTTCCTATGTCCTGACAAAGTGCTCTTCAAACTATCTGGAGATATACAGCGCTAAGTATATTTTTCTGGCACGTCAGAGTTGTGTACTGTTAATTATTGCTTGACTAATTTTATGTCATTGCTGGCTGACTTCAGAGTTGTGCACTCTTATTTTTGCTTCACTGTATAGTTATTCAGATCTCTGCTGAAGGTTCGTAGGTTCATAGGTAGGTACTAGGCTATCGGCCCAAGGGCCTACGTAAGACTAGCCAACAAGGTTCCATGGCTTAAGCCACCCAAGAAAGTTATTTTCCTCTGCCACTGTCAAGCAGAGACACAGAAGTGATCCCTGGGGTGTATTTCCTATTTCCCATCCACTTATCAAGATTGTTCTTGAAGAGTGCTATTGAAGAACTTTGCTTGACATAGATGGGTAGCTTGTTCCAGAGGATAGAAAGTCTCTGGGACAGGAATCTATCCCTCCAGTGTGTCCTGTTTATTGTGGTGACAAGGTTTAGGTCCCTAGAGCGTGTAGCTCAAAGAGATTGGGATTTCTTTAGGGGTAGCATGTCCAACAGCTCTGGGTTTAACATAACTTTGTATGTTAGGCAGAGATCACCTCAGAGTAGGCGACATGCTACGGAGTAAAGCTGGAGTTTTTTGAGGCATTCAGTGTAGGGCATTTGTTTGAGGCATTGGTTTTCCCCTACCCATCCTCCCTGTTCCTGTCTTGTTGTTTAAATTTGGAGGCTTTTGCAGTTGCCCGCCCCCACTGTAGATTTGATCTGGGACCCTCCCCCCAGTCCCATCTCTTTTCCTCATTCTACCTAATAGACTCCTTCTGCACTTGTTTTTAGTCATTTTTAAATTAATTGCATTTTTTAAAACTGTTTGGTCTAACATTGCTACATACTCAAGTATGCTAGCTTGCACTGCATTTGAATTTTTACTGCTGTTTTAGCTACTTTTCTGTATTAAAAAAAAAATCTAAGCCTGTTTCCTCCCTTTTCTGTAACCAGTGTAGTCCAGGTTCAGACTTGCTGTATCCAGGATTGTATGTAAGCTTCTGGGCCCCCCAAGCTTTCTGTGTTGGAGGGAAGCCTTCTAGCTTATCAGCGGGAGTGGTAAGCACTAGGTAACCTATCTACCACATAAGGAGTGGTTCTGGCTCAGAAATGGTATTGGCCATTTGGGCAGTTTTTCCATCTCTCTCAACTTTCTGATTTAAAAGCCCACATTTACACTTGTTTCCCCCCTTTCCTGTAACTAGTTTAGTCCAGATACAGATTCTTAGTTTTAGCACTTGAATTTGCTTATTCATGATAAACACTTGTTCAGAACTTGAAAGCACTAAATAACCGACTAATTACTACAGCACTCAACCTTCCTCATTACCTAGAGGAAAACCGTTTTGGTACATACTTTCCTCACTTGCTTAGAGAAAAACAGCTCTTGTACTCACTTTCCTCACTTATCTAGAGGAAAATAGTTTTTTATTCAGGCATGTTCAAGGGTCAGCTCCCAGTGTTCTCTCTTGTCTATCTGATGAATCAGGGCATCTTGGGGCAATGTAGAAATTGCCTCATGTACACAGACAACCCTCTCCTCCTATCATTCATCACTACAACCTGTGAGAGATGCACTTATCTAGCCAAACTGGAGGTAAAGCTCTCTCCAACCAAGACTGACCTTGACAGTCAAATTGCACCACACCACACTCATCACATAGTCTCACTAAATCTACACCACCAAAATCCACACATAGAAACACAAAAAACATTCATGGAGGCTCTCAATAATAATCTTCTCAAGCAACAGAGACCTCCAAAGCAGAAATGGAAGCAACCTCCATTCCCCCAACACAACCCAAATGACACATAGCCTGCAAACTCAGTGTACCACTCAACCACAGCCAATAAGGCAAAACAACGTACCCAACACACTAGTCATAGGTAACTCTATAGTCAGGCATACTGATGTCCCACTCACCAGGCTAAACAAGGAGAAGATTACTGTCAGCTGCCTGTCGGGTGCCAGGATCCACCACATAACCCATGCACTCAGGTCACTCTACAACAAGTACAAATATGACTCTGTCATTGTCCTTGTTAGTGTGAGCAACCTGAGATGTACCTCCCTGGACTACATGAAAAGAGACATGGAAGAGCTCTCCGATCTTGTAGCCCAGGCAGGTATGACCCTAGCCCTAAGTGGCATTCTGCCATCACCCAGAATGATACCGCAGTACAAGGACAAAATGATTGACTTGGCTAAGCATCTGGTGTCATTCTAAAGGGATCCAGTATCTGTCTGCCTGGGATGACATGGTTGACAGGCCACGATGCTTTGCCAGAGATGGCCTGCACCTGTCACCCCTGGGATTCCAGATACTGGCTGAGGTTCTTGTTGCCCCTATAGTGCCTTTTTTAGGCAAAGTTCAAATGACAAATTCACCACCATAACAGGAACAGGCAAGCAAAAATTGAGGGTGATGCTACTCAATGCTAGAAGTCTAAATCTCAAAATGCACTCTCTCAAGGCACTCCTTAAACTGGAGAACATCGATATCTGTGCAGTGACTGAGACCTGGTTCAAGGCTCCAGAGAGCACCCCTGCACTACCAGGTTATAACTCATACCACACTTTCCGGCCATGTAACCTGGACCAGAACACCAAAGGCGGAGGTGTGTCCATATTCATTAAGGATATCCACACCTCTAGGCTAGTTGCTCAGCATAATGCAGCTGAGGTTATCCAAGTGCAACTAAATCTGGGCAAATCTGCAATCCAAATTGTAGCTTGCTACAGATCCCCCACCATGCCCCAGGATTCCCACTCCTCTTTTCTTGATGTACTGGAAAATATTAGGGTTCAACCAAACACCCTAATAATGGACAATTTCAACTACCCCACCATTAACTGGGAAAACTACTCATGTACCAACTCCTTTGCTCAATGCTTTCTGGAATTCATAAACTCCAATGCCCTGGATCAGCTTATCCACACCCCCAGCAGGGGAAACAATATCCTAGATCTAGTCATTACCAACATGAGTGACCAGTGTTCCACACCTGAAGTCAACACCTCATTGGTCCGATCCAACCATAAGCTAATTACCCTAGATATCCACATCCCCCCCCCCCCCCCATTAAGGAAACCATGGTAAAAAATTTCTCCAAAGCCAACTTGATGCTTCTTAAGACAGAAGTGGTGAACTTCATGACACCCATGCAGATGGACAATACAGTTATTACTACTGAATCCTACACAATTGCACTTTATAAGCACTTACACAAGTGCATGTCTCGTGCTATCCCAAACAGAACCAAGATGCTATCCTCCAAAAAATGGAAGCCAATCTGGTGGTCCCCTGCCATAAACAAACTGTACAACAGAAGGAAGAAACTGTTGCAAAAGAGAGTAAAATCCCATGAGTGGGGGAGCTCCCTGGTCATCCTCAGTAAGAATCTGCGATCCCTGATAAAATCCTCCAAAGCTAGTTACGAAAAAAAATCGCCACTGATTCTAAAGACAACCACAAAGCATTCTAAAGCTATGTCAAGAATCTCAATGGCAACACTCAGATCTGCTCTGAGTTACAGCACAATGGCACTAAATATACAGAGCCAACTGATATTGCCAACATCCTGGCAGATAGATTCAATGCTAACTTTACCCCCCTCTCACCCTCTAAAGAGCCCATCTCTATACTAGAAGAATGTAAAGTTCCTGTAATCACGGCTGCACAGGTAAAAACCACACCCTCCAAAACCAAGAACACAGCATCCATGGGACAAGACAACATCTCAGGCTGCATTTTACATGAACTACAGGACAAACTGGCACCCCACCTAAGTACCATGTTCAGTCATAGCCTCACCTCAGGCTTTGTGTCTGTTGAATGGTTATCCCACTCCACAAGGGGGGAGCCACCACGGACCCTGGGAACTACCGCCCCATTAGCCTGATGAGCCTGGTCTCCAAGGCCATGAAAGTATCATCATGGAACTTATAAACAAAGACATTGGTAATCTCCAAACTCTGGACCCCACCCAGTTCAGGTTTGTAAAAGGCAGATCATGTCTCCTAAACCTGATAGACTTCTTTGAAGCAGTCACCAAAGCCATAGACAAGGGTAAGGTGGTTCACACAGCCTATCTAGATCTTGCCAAGGCTTTTGATACCAACCACCACTTTGGAATTATAGATAAACTCACTAAACTAGGTATAAATCCCTATGTCACAAGATGGGTTGCCAACTGACTCACTGACAGAACCCACACTGTGAAAGTAACAGACTCCAAATCCAACTTCAGACCAGTGACAAGTGGAGTACCACAGGGTTCAGTCCTGGGTCCTCTCCTGTTTGGTATCTACTTCTCTGAAGTACAGGCTAACACAGAAGGTCTTTGGCTAATAAAGTTCGCAGATGACTGCAAACTTGGAGCCATAATCAAAACTCCTAACGATGTGGACATCCTACAAAAGGGCCTCACTGAGACAGATGCCTGGTGTCAAATCCATGGCCTCAAGCTCAATGCCAAAAAGTGCATTGTCATCCCCTTTGGTAAAAACTCTGTACCCATGAACTACAACATAGGCAGTAGTATACTTAACTCCGAAAGTGTGATAAGAGACCTTTGGACACAGGTGGACAGTAGTCTCTCCTTTGATAATCACATCACTACACTAGTCAGGAAATCCTTCTACGTGGCACACCTCATCACAAAAGGTTTCTCATACAGAAAAAAAGAGGTCATTGTTTCCCTCTGCTCATCACTCATTAAACCCATTATAGAGTACAATGCCCCTTTTGGTATGTACCTCACAAGACATCTACAACAACTGGAAAGGCTGCAGAAATACCTCACAAAGAGGATTACCAGCCTCAAACAGATGCCCTATACAGACCATCTCAAAAAACTCCAGCTTTACTCCGTCGCATATCACCTACTAAGAGGTGATCTCTGCCTAACATACAAAGCTATGTCAAACCCAGAGCTGTTGGACATGCTCCACTTAAATAAGTCCAAATCCCTCCAAGCTACACGCTCTAGGGGCCTAAACCTTGTCACCACAATAAACAGAACATGTCAGAGGGATAGATTCTTGTCCCAGAGACTTCTCATACTCTGGAATAAACTACCTCTCTATATCAAACAAAGCTCCTCATTAGTACTCTTCAAGAAAAATATTGATGATTGGATGGGAAATAGGAAATTCACTCCAGTGATCACTTCTGTGGCTTTGCTCGACAGTGGCACAAGAAATAATTTTCTTGGGGAGCAAAAGCCAAGGTACCTTTTTGGCTGGGCTTGTATAGGTCCTAGGGCTGATAGCCTAGTACCTACCTATGAACCTATGAACCTATGTTATTAAGACATACTAGAAATACTTAGAATGATCACACTAATAGCCTACTAAAAAGCCCACTAAAAGGCTTAATGCTAGATATAACACTACCTTAAATGAACCTAACACTATTCTATACTATAAACACACTGAACTACTTGTAAAGGGTGGAGTCAATAAGGAAATTAAAGAGAAAAATTTTTGCTTATTCTTGCACAAATACAAGCTCTTGGAAAATACATCTGGATGGAACAGGCATCAAATGAGCTCTAATGTGTTTTAGACAGAAGAACAGAAATGTGGGTGAGGGAGGAATGTATGGCTAGGCTTCTAAAGATCCTTAAGGATCAACAGCCTGGTAAGTACCTATGAACTTAGAAAGGAGTTTCCCTATGCAAGTATATATTTGCTGGATGATGAGTTAAGAACTTTTTACAGTAGCGATGCCAAAAGGCATTGCAGGCATGTAAACTGGTGAGAGGTCAGTGTGATGTGCTATGTGACGGCAAGAATGAGTTTTAATTACATAAGGTAGATTTGTAATTTTACATTCCTTTTTAATAACTGGGACCATAAGAGCACATCATTCTGTTGATTCAGTTACACTTTATTTTATTTATATTTGTTTATCAGGGTAGTGCATTGATCAGTACTGGCCAATAAAATAAAACACGCAAGCAAGCCAGTGGAACAGCTAAAATCTTCTCAAATAAGCTCACAGTAACTCCCTGTACAGGCACAATCATAAAATTTGGAAAAGCAGAAATCCTAATCTCATTCCTAAAACTTAATAGATCCAAGAATATATGCTTTGCTGTGCTATATATCCCTCCAGGATAGAACATTCCAATACTTCAAACATACTGTCTGGATAGCAGATACAAGCACAAATGAAAATGTCTTCCTTGGTAATGTAAATATTGACTGGCAGTCTTTATCTGCAAATTCATCAGTCAGTAGCATGAACCTCTTTGGATTCACTCAACTTATTAATATACAAACAAGATATGGCAGAAATAACTCCCAACAATCTATCTTGGACTCATTTCTGATTATCAGCCTACCTAATTTTACCTCCTCAGGTAACCTCGCAGATACAGTAACTGACCACCTACCAGCTTATACCCTCAGGAATACTAAACAACTAACAAAGGAATATAAGCTCAAAACTACCTGTAATCTCTCTAGTTTCTAAAAGGGGCTTTCATTGAAGCTCTGAAAGTGATTAACTGGTACAGCCTAAAAAGAATCCCCTTAAATAATGCAGTTGAAACTCCAATGCAACATGTCTAAATATTCTTAACACATTAGCTCCACAGCTTACAGAAATAATTAAAAACAACCATACCCCATGGCTCACCAACCAATGCAAACTCCTTACAAAAGATACAGACAAAGCATGGATTAACTGGCAAAATAATAAAAATTACAACAATTCAATTACTCAGGTATGAAACTAAGTCAAGAAATATGTTAATAGAGATAAAAAGTCTTATTACACTCACCTACAAGATAGCCATAAACATAAACCTAAAAATTCTGGTCCTCCATATCCTTTCTATTCAATCCAAGTGCAAGAAAATGATCCCAGCCCATACCCAGACATTCTCCTTCTTCAAACAGTTACCTATTTCAATACATACTTTACAGAATACATAGCCAGCTTAACCTCAAACTCACCTTACACAAGCCCTTTCATGCAGCTAACTTCACCCACCATAGACCTTAGCACATCTCCTTTACAAAACTCACCTAGCTGCAACCTCTCCAATACACACAGACAAATCCACTCACTTTACCTTTCAACTAGTTTCTATAATCCTAATTAAAAAGCTTTAAACTAAAACCTTTTTCTTCCTCAGCCAACAACCTTACCCCAGAATACCTAAGTCTAGCTACAGATGCAATAGCATAGCCAATCAGCATTCTTACTAATAGAGCAGTTATAGAATCCTGTGTCCCTAACTTATGGAAAATGGCACATATTATCCCTTTACATAAAGGAGGTAATTCCACTGACATTACAAACTTCTTTCCCATAGCCATCCTGTCTCCCCTCTCTAAAATCTTTGAAAGATGTATACATCAATAATTTATCCACTGTGTATTACAAAATAAGCTAATCACCAATATGCAACATGGATTTTGGCCAGACCACAGCACTTCCATTCAATACTATCATTTACAGACACTATCAACAAAGCTTGCAACTCTAATAGACCTGTATCTGCAGTATTTCTAGATCTATCAAAAGCCTTTGACATGGTCTCTCACAGTTAACTCCGCAAACAACTTTCCACCCTAGGTCTATCACCTCTATCTATTCAATGATTCTCCAGCTATCTTGTCAACAGGCAACAAGCTGTAAAATGGCAAAGGTCTATATTTTCATATTTTCCCACTTCCACAGGAGCCCAACAAGGATCCATCCTTGGCCCTCTACTGTTTAGTATTTTTATCAAAAACCTACATTCATCATCTTGCGAAGGCACCCTGATTCAACAAGCAGAGAACTACATCATGACCTGCTCTTCAAACACTTTAACTCACCGCCAAGAAATCACTCAGCATGCTGTAGTCTCCATTGAAACCTGGCTTAAAAAAAAACAAGTCTTACCCCCATCCCCCCCAAAAAAAACAATCTTTTAAAATCTACTCGATAAATGGCACGGAAATTTAATTAGTTTACCATATCAAACTACTAGGAGTCATAATGGATGATAACCTTAAATTTGATCTTCATTTCCAAAGCAATATCAAGAAAACCCATTAAAAAGTATGCATGATATAACAAAAACAAACATTTTCTAAGCACACCCACAAAAAAATACTCTTGCCAAAATGTACCTTATGTCCTTCCTACTCTATGCAGCCCCAGTTCTAAACAATTTGTAATCATCCATGAAAAACAAACTTGAAAGCTGCTTCAAAAAAATTCCCACGTTTGCTACTTATTCAACCTCCTTTATACATAACTATAAAGCACTGCATACCGTTAGCTCACTGGAACACCCCCTCCACCTCTCCTGCATTCAACTTATAACAATATATAAAATCATACACAAACCGTTAATTTGCCCATCTGTTATCCCTTTAATCAACATATGTTTCCCTTACAAGAACTCTCAGATCAGAAGACAAACATCTTCTCACCATAAATAAAATAAATCCTCTGAATAAAGCCTATACTCATCCTCAGTATCCAAAAATGGAATTCCCTACCTCTAATCACCAGAACTATTTCAAAGCTACGCACCTTTAAATGCTCCATAAAAGAATACTTTACCAAATCATGGAACTGCTCCTGCACCAGTCCTTGCTGAACTTGGTCACTATACTTAACTCACCACCCTTCAACATAAATCACACCTCATAACTCTCTCCAACCTGCTACTCCACTCCTTTCTTTTGTTTTCCCCACTACCTTACCATATTCACTTTTTCTCTGTAGACCTTTCCTCTACCTCTTTCTGCCCCACTCAGCAAAGCTACCTGAAGACACCCTACAATGCACTCTTCTTGTAATCTCCTTTTCTTTCCATCTTTACTTCTTTCTTTAACCCTAATATGAACATTATACTAAGATATTACCCAATCTTCCCTCACTGCCTCTAATCATGTACTCTAATATCTCTTAAATATCTTATTTGAATTGCCTCAGGTCTCATTTATCACATACTAATCTATGTAATAAATAATATGAAGAATGAATTTTTTCTCGCATATTTTCTCCAACTCATGTTTTTTTGTTTCTCATTGCATTCTACTATGAAACATAAGATCTATGTTTTTCTCATTATGTTTTTTTTTCACTCCTATGTTTTCTAGTGTTACATGATATTTAGTGATTAAAAATATCTGTGATTGATTTTTGATATATTGTTTTGTGGAGCTTCTCTCCTCAGGCCTTCGCTGAAAATGGGTACTTTTTGGATCAGTCAGACTTTCCTGATAAACAAATGTCAAATACACAATAAATAAATAAATACATTTCATAGGTTCATAGGTTCATAGGTAGATACTAGGCTATTGGCCCTAGGGCCTATACAAGCCCAGCCAAAAAGGTACCCTGGCATTTGCCACCCAAGAAAATTATTTTCCTGTGCCATTGTCGAGCAGAGCCACAGATGTGATCCCCGGGGTAAATTTCCTATTTCCCATCAAATCATCAAGATTTTTCTTGAAGAGTGATAATGAGGAGCTTTGTTTGATATAGATAGGTAGTTTATTCCAGAGTATGGGAATTCTCTGGGGCAGGAATCTATCTCTCCGGCATGTTCTGTTTATTGTGGTGACAAGGTTTAGGTCCCTAGAGTGTGTAGCTTGGAGGGATTGGGATTTCTTTAAGTGGAGCATGTCCATCAGCTCCGAGTTGGACATAGCTTTGTATGTTAGGCAGAGATCACCTCTGAGTAGGCGATATGCGATGGAGTAAAGCTGGATTTTTTTGAGATGGTCTGCATAGGGCATCTGTTTGAGGCTGGTAATCCTCTTTGTGAGGTATTTCTGCGGCCTTTCCAGTTGTTGTAGATGTCTTGTGAGGTACATACCAAAAAGGGCATTGTACTCTATAATGGGTCTAATGAGTGATGAGTAGAGGGGAACAATGACCTCTTTTTTTCTGGATGAGAAACTTTTTGTGATGAGGTGTGCCACGTAGAAGGATTTCCTGACTACTGTGGCGATGTGATTATCAAAGGTGAGACTACTGTCCACCTGTGTCCCAAGGTCTCTTATCACATTTTCGGTGTTAAGTATACTAACGCCTATGTGGTAGTTCATGGGTACAGAGTTTTTACCAAAGGGGATGACAATGCACTTTTTGGCCTTGAGCGTGAGACCACGGCTTTGACACCAGGCATCTGTCTCAGTGAGGCCCTTTTGTAGGATGTCCACATCGTTAGGAGTTTCAATTATGGCTCCTAGTTTGCAGTCATCTGCGAACTTCCTTAGCCAAAGACCTTCTGTGTTAGCCTGTACTTCAGAGAAGTATTGGGTAAAACAAAAAACAAATGCAGAAATGTGAGCATTAACGGAGAAATTAAATTGAGTTACACAAACAACTCTATTTGCACACTGTAGTAAACAAGCAGAGTGCAATTGATAATATTTACATGCATTTCTTAAGTAGATTAACCCTCAGTAATTCTGTAAGAGAAGAAGCAGAAAAGAGATACGGATAGTGTATTAAGTGATATGTCCTGTGCTGATGCAAAAGCATTTGGCTTAGATGAGGCAATACTTTTTGATTTTCATTTTAAATATGGAGTAAGTGCTGGTTTCACTTAGGAAAACAGGGAGGGCTTGCAAAAGGGTGGCTGCCCTAGAGGACAATGTGTGTGCAGTGTTGTGGAGTTTGGTTTTAAGGGGTAATGATAGTTGATGAGGCTTGTGAGTAGTATCTCAGTTTGTATGAGGAGGTTTTTCCATGCAGTTTATCTGCAAGGGGAGAAAATGTCTGGAGTTGGAGTAGTTTGTAGAGCTGGGATCCTAACAGTAGGTAAATTTGCTTCATGGGTAGCCATTTGGCTTTTTCTAGGGAGATACAGTGATATTCAAGTAGGGGTGAGTTTGTAATGAATTGGTAGATGCTGTTGGAGATTGTCTGGAGTGTGGTGGTATTTGCTTTCTTGGAGGTGGATGCAACAGTGGCCAAGACCACTTTCAATCACACCAAGTGACTGATTGCACTATGTGTTTGTATGAACTTTAACTGAAAATGGTCAAGTTTCACCTACAAGAACTGTTTAACTTTCCAAAGTCATTTTCCTTGCCATTGTGGAGGAAGAAGTTCACATGTTTTTGAATTGCAGCCAAATTGTGTAAAGAAAGTGACCTAATGATCTTGTTCACTGATGTTAAGAATGTCAGCAGACACCAGCATTTGAAGCAAAACAACTTTACACACACAAAATGGCAGCATATCAAATAGTCAGTTAAATGCACATTTTTTTTACTGAATTTGCTATTTTATTTTTTTTTTGTGCTTTATTTCACATATGTCTTAAATGCATTTATGTTCATCTTCTACTTTGCACAATATAGGAACTGGTTCTCTTCTTAGTGTGGTCAAGGCGCATGGGACAGCATCTAGCTTTACTTTATTTTTCCTGATTCACTATTAAATAAGCTAACTTCACTAAACACATATACATTAATTGTGTTTCTTCCTCCAATCAAAACCAACTCACATGCAACAGTTCTATTGAGCAGACTATTCCTGCATGGACATTCCAGCACATAGACCCAGAATTCACACTTGTGCTCCTTCCACTCAGATATTGCTAGAAATTTACCAATGCACATCAGCTTCCCTGCAATGCAACAAATTTCTGCATTTACTTCATGCACCTTCAGATATATTGAGATGCTTTTATGAGTAGCGTATATACTAGTGTAACATCAACCCTGTATCAGTCTTATAGTTTACTGAGGTTCCATGAATAAACAGCTTGCCAGTTTGACTCAGTGCCTGGCATAAGTCACTGAAACTAGGAAAAATGCTTTGTTAGCACTTTTCTCAGCTTAATTCTCATTAGTTCCTTCTTTTCCTTGCTTAGTTTTACAAACAACAGCAGAATGCACCACATTATTGCACATTTTACACCTACTGGCATGTTCAGCACATTGCATTGACTCCACTTGTAAATGGCTGCATCCATACCTCACAGTTTCTTTATTCAGAAATTCTGGATGAATTCAAAAATAATGGGAGGAAAGGCTGAAAATCATGGAGAAGTTTCAAGTATTACTCTAATTTAAAAAAGTTTATAGATCAACAGATTTTGCATCAGCATGCATTTTCTGAATGGAAAGAGGTATGAATCTCTAATGTCTGGCATTTCTGACTGACTGACTGTAATCCTTAGTAATTTACGAGAAAAAATTATGAGGGACAGTACAAAAGTACATGGAAAAATCAGGGATTTTTTGCAGAAGTCTGGACAGCTGAAAGGGATGGTTACATAACAGTCACTTGCCAAGCTGCCATTCACTCTGCTTCTCATGCACACACTGATTTTAGCCACTATAATGCTTTTTACTGAAATTGACATTTTACTTTTTGCTCTTCGTCTCACACTTCATTTGCAGTATTCATGTCATTCATAGGATCATAGGAAGTTACTAGGCTATTGGTCCTGAGGCCCTTACAAGCCTAGCCAAGAATTTAGCCCATGTTCCAACAAGTCAGTACCCTATGCCACTGTCCAGCAGGGACATAGGTGGAATCCCAGGGGTGTAACAATAGGCAAAACAATGCTCCTACTTAAGAGTAAACCTGCAGGCTACCCTAAAAACTATAGACCAATAACTTACCTTCCGATGACATATAAACTATACATGGGAATTGATGCCGACAGAGTTTATAGTTATTTCAAAGAAAACTCAATTATGGCAGTAGAAAAAAAGGTCAATAAAAGAAAGTCATATGGAACAAAGGATCATTTGTTGTTAAATAAAGTTACAGTGGAGAACTGTAAAAAGAGGAAGAATCTAAGTATGGCATGGATTGAATGCAAAAAAGCATTTGAAACTATCCCACTTTCATGGATAAAAGAGTGCTTAAAAACGTATAAATACACCTTACACTGACTGACTACATTACAGTAACCATGAAACAGTGGCAGACCACTTTGCAATTAAGCCATGATAAAGGACAGATTATTATCCCAGGGGTAAAAATTCAAAGGGGGGTATTCCAAGATGACTCTGTTACTGTTGCTATTCTGCCTTGCCATTAACCCATTAAGCTGTTTACTTAACAGCTTAGGCCATGGCTCAAATTTGGCTCCTAGCAAACAACAAAGTCTAATGACTTCTCATCTTCTCTTTGTCGATGATTTAAAACTGTATAGCTCATCAGATGAGGAAAGGAAAGCAGAGCTACAGGTTGTCAAAACTTTCTCAGATGATATTTGAATGTCATTTGGTCTTGATAAATGTGCAAAAGCAAACTTTAAAGCAGGAAAACTGCAGTACCAGGGAAGGAAGCAGGACTATTCGACCCCGGACAGTTCGATCCCAATGCATTTCTATATAATTTATATGTATTGTATATGTGATTTTTTAGTGGACAGTTCGACCCCAGACTATTTGACTCCAGACTGTTTGACCCCAAATATAGTAAGTACTTTATCAATATGTTATTATTTAATCAATTATTCAATAATAACACTGTTCATTTTTCATTGTAAATATATAGATTTTTACTTTAATATGTTTATTTAATTAAATTATTACATTGGTTAGTATAAATATAACACATAAACTTTTAACATATGATAACTAGTGTTATATTTTATCCCACATTGGTCAAGCCTAAATCATATAACCACTGACTAACTAAACAAAACATTGCTGCATGTGCACATCTCATAAAACATAGTGAAAAATATAACGAATATATATATACATGAATGACTAAAAACGAATTCATAGTAATAACTACTACTTACTAAAAAAAAACCTTAAAAGGATCCCACATTCAAAGATGTATTTTTAATGACTGCTGCTTCATAATCGTGAAACTAACCTCCTGTACCCTCCTGTATGTGTACATAAAACACGGTATGTCAGGTTGTCATTGCAACCTAAGCAGATATTAATCTCACTAAAAAATAACACATACGCGATCAGATGCGCATCACCAAAAACTAACATATTTAATATCAAAATATAATTTAATGAAAACCTTTAAAACATGTAACCTCACTCAAACACTACTTTCTAATGACCGGACAGAACTTTTGAACTAGCAAATTATAAACATGAGCATCCGTATCGTATCTATATATTATCTGTGGAACAATGGTTATAGTGCATAAGTAAAAAATTATCTAAATGCAGACCAAACACCCGGTGATGCAAAAAATATGATGTAAAAGAACTGGCTACAATAAATAATAACTGAACCTGCATCTACAAAGCTAAGACACGTGCACTGTTGTAGAGATAATAATGCTGCACACCGAACAACTACACTACAAACTACAAATTAATTCAACTAACTAATTGCATTTTTTGTAAACTAAGTGTAGTCGAAGCACATAAATAGAAAAGAAAAAGACTGTCTAAGTCAATTTTAAAAATGTTTAAACAGTCTATTTTAAAAATGTTTAAACAGTCTTTCTTTTCTATTCATGCTTTGATGTGCTTCGGCTTCACTTACATTATTTTTTTTATTCGGGTCCAACCGTTTGGGGTCAAACTGATCAGGGTCAAATTGTCCGGGGGCGAATCGGCAGGGTCTAAACGTTCTGTATCCCCGGGAAACCATCAGTTTGGGACAAGAATGTGATATAAAAGTACTTGAGCAAGAGGGAGTGTATAAATACTTGGGAAATGATGAAGGATCAGCAATAAAACATGAACAAATGTGAATAAAACTCAGTAAGGAATACTTTAAAAGACTTAAATTAATCCTGAGAACAGCACTGACATCCAGGAACAAGATCCAAGCTATAAGGCAATTTGCTCTTCTTGTCCTAACTTACAGTTTCGGAGTGATTGACTGCACCCAAAAAATTGTTGGATAGATTACATATTAAAACAAGAAAGATGCTTCATGCTCACCAAATGATTTATAAAACTTAGTGTATATAAAGATTATACATTTCCCCATACCGAAGGCGGGATGGGCCTCCTTGAAATTGATGTGATTACATGTATAGATCTGCAATCGTGGACTCCACACATAATTTACTGACCTCACAAGATCCAAATGTAGTGAAACTTTTGAAACATGAGGAGAATAAATCTAAGATGACTTCTCTGCTTAATTTAGCTGAAGCATATTGACGTCAAGCAGGAATGGAAATCAAACCAGATGTAGATATAAAACAGGCAGCAACTGAATGTGCCAAAAAATGAAAGAAAGAATATAAGGTGAAGGACCAGATGAGAAGGGAAGAAATGTGAAAAAGCATAAATATAGTTGCAAGTATAGAAAACTTCTGGAAGAACCTCATGTTGATCAGGAACGAATGTAGTAATAGTTAAGGAGAGGCGAATTCAAACCAAGAAATGAAAGGTTAATATTGGCAGCCCAGGATATTGGACTACGTACAAACTGGTTTACAAAGTCCATTGAACATGTAGAAGAAACAGACAAATCTAAGTTTTGTAAAACTGAATTGTAAACAGTCACACACACCTTGTTGCTGGTTGTGACACATGGCAAAATGACTGTATACTGAAAGGCATAATAATGTAGCGAGACTGTTGCCACTGGGGTTTGTGCAAACATTATTGTTTCAAAGTGGCTGAAAAACACTGGAAACATAAACCACAAGGCATCATAGAAAATGATGAAGTTTATATCACTTGGGATCACCCATTACCAACAGTTCAAAAGACAGATGCTAGAAAAGTAGATAAAGTGGTCCAAGAAAAGAAGACAAAAGTAGCATTGATCATTGAAATTGCCGCACCCAGTGACTACTGTGTCTTGAGTACAGAGAGACACAACGTCATAAAATACCAGGGTCTGCAGGAAGAAATGACAGCAATGTGGAAGAAAGATACCCATACAGTTCCAATAGTAGTAGGAGCAAGGGGGTCTTATAAAAAAGAATCTACAATCGTATTTAGATATGTTACCAATCCATGTAACCCTGTACGAATTGCAGAAAGAGTCATTACTGGGCACATTGTGGGTACTACGGATAGCACTTTTGGCTGACATCAAAAGATTGAAACAATGCTAATTTCATGACCTCTAATCGTACTTTAACTTAGGAATGGGATCCATTCCCATCATGGTAATAGAAACCCAAAAGATTTGGAGAAATTAGAAAAAGTGTATTTTCTGTTTCCCATCAAGTTATCCAGGTTGCACTTAAAAAGGTTTAATGAGGTACTCTGCTTTATGTGGAGACGGAGTCTATTCCACAAAAGGGGGAGTCTCTGGGACACAAATCTGTCCAGCCAACATATCCTATTGATGTCACAGACCAGGTTGAGGTCTCTTGTGTGAGTTACTCGAGTGGATGACTTGCGGATATTCAGCAGTCCCATCAGGGCAGGGTCTGAGATTGCTTTGTATGCCAGAAAGAGGTCACTTCTGAGGAGTCTGTAGGAGACTGAGTAGGGGGACAGGGCTTTTAGCCTATCTGTGTAGGGTAGATATTTGAGGCTCTGGATTCTCTGGGGTGAGGAATCTCTGTGGTCTCTCCAGTTGCTGCATGTACTTTGTGATGTACATGCTGAAGGGGGCATTGTTTTCAATAATTGGTCTTATAAGGGAAGAATACAGGGATGTTATGACCACCTCATCCCTGTATGAGATACTATTACTAATGAGATCGGACATATAGAAAGCTTTCATACAATGGAGGCAATATGGTGGTCAAAAGACAGTTTGCCATCAACCTAGGTTCCCAAGTCCCTCATGAATGATCGAGTACTAAGTGCCTTATTATCAATGTAATAATTTGTGGGGATGCTATTCTCCTCAAAAGGAATGCTGATGCATTTTTTGGGATTCAGTTTGAGGCAATGTTTCTGTCACCAGTCATTTGTTTGGGTGAGACCCTCTTGGATGTCCACATCACTAGGGGAATTGATGACAGCACCCAGCTTGCAGTCATCTGAAAACTTTGTCAGCCATAGCCCACTAGATTTGGCCTGCACCTCTGAGAAGTATATCCCAAACAGCAGAGGCCCCAAGACCAATTGCTGGGGTACACTGCTTGTTACGGGTCTACTACTTGAGGTGGCTTTCCCTATTTTGACTAGGTGGGCTCTGTCAGTGAGTCAGTTTGGTACCCATCTGGTAACATATGGATTGATGTCTATTTGAGAGAGCTTCTCTATTATACCTGAGTGGGGAATAGTATCAAAGGCCTTGGCCAGGTCAAGGCAGGTGGTGTGCACCGTCTTCCCCTCATCTATGACCTTGGTGACTGTCTCAAAGAAGTCGACCAAATTTAACAGGCATGACCTCCCCTTGACAAAACCAGACTGTGTGGGATCATGTTTCTGGAGGTTGCCAATGTCCTTGTTAATGAGTTCCATGATAATCCACTCCATGGCCTTGCAAATCAGGCTAATTAGGCTGATGGGTCTATAATTTCCTGGATCGGAGGATGCTCCACCTTTGTGCAAAGGGATGACAGTAGCTGTCCTCCACTTGGCTGGGACAAAGCTGGTACTCAGGCTTTGGCCAAATATGGTGCTAAATGGTGCTGCAAGTTCCTGCCTGAGTTCATGTAGGATGCAGCCTGGGATGTTATTGGGTCCCATGGAGGCTGTATTTTTTGCGTTTGAGAAGGCAGTAATAACGTGCTCCCTAGAGATAAGGGGAGGGGGCAGGTACTGGGGATGTCTTCTTTTACTGATGTGGGGACAGAGGAGTGAAGTTTTCACTGAACCTGTCTGCCAGCAGATTGGCTATATCTACAGGATTTGTGTATGTGGTGTCCTTGACAACCAGTTATGAGCAGATCTGGGTGCTTCTCTTGAGATTGCAGACATATGTGAAGAAAGCCTTATGATTGTCTTTAGTAGATGTGGCCAGTTTGGACTCAAAGTTTTCTTTGGAGGATTTCATTAGTGGTCTTATTTGCTTGTTCAAGCTAAGGAGAGATTGCTTCCAATTAGACACCTGCTACTTCCTGGTTCTGGACAGCAGTTGTCTTCCTTTTGTTATAGTTTTTTATTGTAGATGTCCACCAGACAGGTTTACTCTTCCTTGAGGAGGAGGATTTCATTCTGTCTGGTGTTTCTGATTCCATGCAGCTATATAAATGCTGATATAGTACTTTGTTGTAAGTTTGGACATATGTGCCAGTTTCTGTGGTGGGGGAGGAGGCTGAGAAGTTGTTTATACCTTCCCTCAGGAGGTTGTAATCAGCGTTGGAGAAGGTTTTTTATTTGACCCTATTGGGGGGGGTATGGTGCCTTTGAAAGTGACTGCTTTGTGGTCGGATCTTACCAGGGATGATGAAACTGTAGGGATGCTGCAGTGGTTACTCATGTTGGTTAATACCAAGTCCAAGATATGTTCGCCTCTTGTGGGCATGTCAACCAACTGGTCGAAGGCATTTGCATTGACAAAATCAAGGAATCTCCGGGCATTTTTGTTTTGGCATGAGTATTTCTTCCAATCTATGGTTGCATAGTTAAAGTCATCCAGGATGAGGGTAAAGGGTTGATTCTTGATAGATTCGAAGAGGTCCAGATAGTAGGCCTGTAGCTAGCTATGATTTGAATAGGAGTCTTGTCAATTGTTAACTGCATCTGGAGTATTTTCTGTGCATCATATTGTTGACCAGCCTAGCAGTGTGCATGCCTTTCCTCTAAAAATCTGAGTTGTCATTACCAGAGTCTCAAATATCCCTGATTTTCAGGGACATTCCTAATTTTGGCTCAGAACTACTTTTTGTCCCTCCTAATCCTTCTGAAAACTGACAATTTACCAGAAAATATCCTGGATTACTCTAAATAATAATGATAACAGCGTTATATACTTCCTTTACTTCAGAAAATGCATGTTAATGCACATTCTCTATTTTGATTGATTTTTCTGACTAAGAAAAGTAAGCAGATGGTTTTAGATCTGTTTTATCTGCTGCTGGAAATTTAGCAGCTGCTCAAGCCACATACTATAATAATGGAAGTATTTTGCTGCTTCAATGGGGATTTTTCATTGTGAACCATTTTGCCACGTAGGAAGCACAGCAATCAGCTTCACTGGGCAGTTCCAAACAATATAGTTTTAATTTATTTTGTGTTTAGCAGAAAATTCTTATAGCAAACCCAATTAGAAATTAAGATTGTCAGTTTCTATTTCTGTTTTAATTGTGGAACTACTTTGGTGTGTGCTGCTGAGAAGTTGAGAATCAAAGTTTCAACTCTATTTTGACCATGAAGTTTCTGCAAAACAGGAAATCATTAAACCAGCTTAGAAAAAATCTAGTAGGAGTTAAAGGCTTTAGTGAGGGTGATAAAAGCATACCCAGTAAGATATTTCTTGTCAGTATGGAGAAGAATATCATTAGTGAAAATGTGCAGGGGTGTTGCTGTACTTCTTCCAGTCCTGAAGCCATTTTGGCTTAATAGCATAGACTGCTTCAGTAGATAGGTAGGTAGTTGTGAGTGACCAAGTATTTCAAGTTCTTTACAAGTGTGAAGGCTTAGAATTGGTTAAAGTCATTGGGAGTTGATGGTGTTGGCTTCCTTCTTTGGGAGAGGAACTACTACATCTTGTTTCCAAATGTGTGGCATTGAGATACTACACAGACAAAGGTCATAAATATGTTGAAGAGAGTGAGATGAATAAGAGATCAACGCCATTTGGACTAGTGGGGAAATCGGTATCATTAGGAGTTTTTCTCTACGATGTTCAGTGTCTTTTTTCCTTTATGGTCATAAAGTAGAAGGGAGAGATACAGAGGGGTGGAGAAGTTCTGGAACTGGAGTTGTGTGAGATCTGTGAATTCATTAATAAAGTCCTAAGGGGATAGAGGGCCAGAAGTGGAAGTAATGATCCTATATTTTGCTGAATCCCTATCTGATGTTTGGCCAAGGCTACACTACTACTGGGCAAATCACAGCTCCCCGAGCCTCATCTCCCCATTACTCGATCCCCAAACAATACTGACATCTTTGTTGAGAAACATGTTAGAAAATTGTGAAGGCAAGAAGTGTCAGTCCCTTGTGTTTGCCCCTTTTTCATTTCCAATGTGACTGTGGAGTTGACTATATTATTTAGGGGGCATAGCTTCCTCATTAGGGTTGAAGAAACTGAAAACTGTGTTTTTGGGGAGATTTTTCAGGGAGTTGGGCTCATTGAGTTAGCACGTCTTCGAATTGCCACTTAGTTGAAGCATTTCACCTGTTATTTGATTAACCACCTTCCAAAACCACTTAAGTGTTTTCTATATGATAGTTTGTTTGCTATAAAGAAAGTTAACTTTGCATCTTTGTACAGCCATTCTTTATGAATTTGTCTCTGTTTTCTGAGGTGGATAAGAGTTTTCAGTTTTGCTATGCAAAAGCCCTAACGTTGAAAAGGGTTTTATTTGCACTTTTTGGAAACCCATAACTAATCTTTGATCTATAGAGTCTGAGAATGATGAGAAAGTGCTTAAATTGGAGACATACATGTTCATTAATAAATTGCAATACATGCAGATGACTGCTTAGAGATGCCATGGGTTCAAACACCATAACATAATAACCATACCTACACCCAGTCATAATTTTATTTATTTATTTATTTAACATTTGTTGACCGGGATAGTCTGACTAAGCTTGCACCCTTTTTCAGTGGAGACCTTGGGAGAAAAGCTCCACAGTTCAAGTTATACAAGTAAAAAAATTCACTGTACAAATGCTGCAAGTAAAAAATTAACAGGAGTAAAGTAAAATGTAATAAACACAACACAAAGTATATACACAAAAGGTTAAATGGATGACCAGTTGCAGTACAAGTAAGAGATCTCAGCAAATGTGAGACATTTCAAAAAAGTAGCAAGTATTGAGGAGGGAGGTAAGAAGAAAGTGGCAAAAATGCAGAAAAAATGTTATAGCTGGGCTAATATGAGAATCATAGCAGTTAGTTTGACAAATTACAGTATGAGGGGAAATAAGAGAGAAGGGTAGAAGAAAGAAGGAAATTAGTGTCAGATTACTGGGGGCAGGAATTTGGAGGGATATGGAGAGCATTATTAGATTAAAGTTGTAATACACAGGAAGTTAGAATAGACTACATACTTGTGGGAAAAGAAGAAGTAGGATGGAAAGTGAGGGAGGGCGAAGAATAAAGGAGGAATGGCTATAAATCACAAATAAGTGCACTGCTGCAAATTTAGGATGTACCTGTGGCTCAGATTAAGCATCTGCCCTGCACTGTTTTACCAAAGACCCTGAAACAAGTTTTATCACTGGAGAAATGTTGCCTTCAAAGCGTGCACGTGTGTATGTGTGTGTGTGTGTGTGTGTGTGTGTGTGTGTGTGTGTGTGTGTGTGTGTGTGTGTGTGTGTGTGTGTGAGTGTGTGTGTGTGTGTTATACAGAGAGTAAAGATTACAGAAAAGAAACATTTAATACTTAGAAATCAATCTGGAATTTTAGATGCTTGTTTAGAAATGCCTGCATTAAAATATTTAGCACAAATGATCAGCCAGTCATCATGCAGAATCTGTGAAACATAAACAGGGAAAGAGTTATACATAAGGTAAACGCATTTGCCCATATTTAAACAAGGTTCACCACTGGTACCAGTGGCCAAAATTAATAACAAAAGTGCTTTTTACTGAGGCAGAAACTCAGAGTTAGAAAATGCAGTGATAATCTTTAACATAAGAAATTAAAGTTAAGTGGGTTTTACACATTCACAAAAAAACGACACAACTGTTATTGGATAGTCCTGGATAATAGAAGTCAGAGGATAAGTGAAAAGGATTAATGTGGAAACAAACTCAGCTTTTAGCAACAGAACTGAAAAAGTGACATTCCCTGAATTACAACAAAGTCAAAGGGTCACGATACACCACAGCTGGAGGTAACAGGTTAGAATGCCTGCAGAGAATGACAAAGATCAAAACGAGTGAAAGTGCTTTACAGACTCCTGCAGATGCACGCAACTCAACTTACATCACCTATCTAATAGTTAAACAGATTGTAGAGGCATGCTAGCACAGTTCCTACAAAGCTTTTTTTAAAGTAATCCTTTTGATTTACCACCATTCATTTCTGTCTAACTACAACTTCTGCCTCATGTATTGAATCAAGTCCCTCTATCTCACTCCAACCAGAGGTATCTGGACTGACCTCAATATTAATGGTTAAATATCCTTTTTCTGTGAGCGGCTGCAATGTTTCTTCTCAAATTAAAATCAATATTTTTTTTTAAATTTCTAGCATGAAGGGTTAACAGTGAAAAGTGTGTCATAATGTCATCTTCTTTTGGCTTTTCCTGGTTAGGGGTCACCACAGCGGAACACCTGTTCACTCATGATTGGCAGTGGAGTTTTACGGTGTCAAGTTGCCAGCCCAGTGCCCAATCTTCAACAGAAGGCACACACACTCACAACAATTGAGAGTGTCAAATCCACCTACAGCATGCCTTTGGGGTGTGGAAGGAAACCAATGCGACCACAGGGAGGACATGCAGACTCCACACAGAAGGCACCCCAGCTGAGGATCAAACCAGAGAACCTTTTGCTGTGAGGCGACAACGCTACCTGCTGCACCACAGTGGCCATCCTTGTAATACAGCAATATAAGAATAATATTAGATAAGTAATCACAGGAACTATATGATGCCTAGCAATATACACCTTTAAGCAGACACACTTAAAAAGTTTTTGCCACCCTTTACAAGCACACAACTCATTCCCTCCAACAGAACTCTGTCAGTCTGCACTGTAACAACCAAAGGATGGTGCCTAAACTTTTTGATAGAATCAAATTAAGTCCTGGCATTCTAAACCAATGGATGGTGCAGTGGTAGCATTGTTGTCTCACAGCAAAAGGTTCTCCAGTTTGATCCTTGGCTAGGGTTCCTTTACTGTGGAGTCTGCATGTTTTCGTGTGAGTTTCCTCCCACATCAGAAAGACACGTGTCTGGATCATTTCTTCACAGGCCTCTGCTGAAAATTGGCTTCATTCCAAGTTGGACTTTCCCAGTTAACAAATATTAAATAAATATCTCTGGAACCACAGGGACTACTAAAGAAATGTAAATGGCAAACACTTCAGCACAAACTATTTTTATGGGGGTAGTATTCTTGAGGTTCTAGGTCTTAAACTGAATTTTATAAGTCACAGTAAACGCACACATTATAAACATACAACATGAAATTTATGACAGTATAAAGGAATATTATATGAACAACAATTAATATGTCTTTACCTGCACTAGACAGAGGCCATCTATCAATACAGTTATGTTTGCCACTGTATAAGCTTTAAGATCAAATCTTTTAATACTTTGTATGTAGTATGGATTTGGAATTATTGATGCAAATATGAAAAAGCAATGTTTGATGCCTAGAGGTGTCATTAAGGTATAGCTGCAGTGGCAGCTGTAAGTGTCATTTGGTTGTAATAAGTTAATATTCACTTTACAAACTGAGCAGAGCCAAAGATGACAGCCCATGGGTAAATTTGTCTCTACCCATCCAATTGTCAAGACTATCCTTAAAGGCAGACAAATTAGGGCTTCTTTGCTTGATCTGCAGTAGCAACATGTACCACAGGATGTGAATACAACGAGTTAGGAGCCAATCCCTCCAGTGAGTCTTATTTGTTGGTGTAGATTTCAGGCCCTTGTACAAGTGTTTGTAGAGCCACTAGTTTTTCAAAGAAATAGGAGGTCAAATCAAAATGAGGAAAGAGTCCAACTGGGCATCCCTAGGCTTGGAAAGGTGTATGACAAGATCCAAAGAAAGCAGATTTAACAGTTCTGTAGTAGTCTGAAGCCCCAGAATCATTGGTAGAATTAGTGTATGCTATGTACAAGGACTCAATGACTCAAGTATGACCAGTGTTTGGACTCTCAGATGGGTTCTCATAGAAGTGGGTATGTATCAGGGGTCAGGTGTTCATACTGGTGATGGACTACCTCAGCAACCAGGTCAGAGGGGACAGATCAACAAAGTCGCTGTATGCAGATGATGTCGCATTATAGGCAGACTCTGAGCAAAAACTTCAGCAAAGTTTAGGAGAATGGAATGCAAAACGGAAGTCAATGGGATGAAACCAAGTACAGATAACACAGTTGTAATGGTAGCAAATGGGGTAGATCAGAAGAAGCTGAGAAGTGAGATAGAAGATAAAATAGTGGAACAGGTTAACAGCTTCAAGAATCTGGTATGGGTGGTTGAGGAGAGGGGGAGTCAGAATGAGAAGGTCAAAACTAGAATTAGAGACACTGTAGACAATTGGCACAGAGTGTCAGATGTAGTATATGACAGAAGAATGCCAAAGAAAGTGAAAAGTAATGTGTACAAAATAGTGATGCGACCAGTACTACCATATGGTACAGAAACCTAGGCAGTAAACGTAGAGCAGTTGAGGAGGCTAGAGGAGATGGAGATGAAGTGCTTCAGATGTGTGGTAGGAAGCACACTGTGCAACAGATGAAGAAATGAGGACATAAGGGCAGAAGCTAAAGTAGCTCCCATTGCAGAAAAGGTCAAACAGAACAGATTATAGTGGTTTGGGCACATGTGCAGAAAAGCAGAAGACAATCTGCTGAAGAAGACTGAGACAGAGAGGAAGAAGGCAAAAGGAAACAAGGGCGTCCATGAAAGAGGTAGATAGATTGTGTGAGAGAAGATCTGCGACAGTCAGGCATGAGTGTTGAAGAAGCGAGGAGACTGGCACTGAACAGAGAGAGATGGCAACAGCTGACATGACACCCCAACCCCTTGCAGAAAATGGGATAAAGGGGGATAGATTATGGTGATGATGATGATGAAACAGAACTGGGTAGCTTGTGGCTTGAAATGAGAGACATAAGGTCACTTCAGAGCAGCCACAGGACTACTGAGTATAAGGAGAATTGTTCTAATTTATCACGATAGTTAAAGGATTTAATGCCTTTAATTTCCTTGTTTAAAAACTGTTGGGGCCTTTTCAGCTGAGCAATATACCTTATGTGTAGATTCCAGTGGGGACACTATATTCAGTCATAGGTCTGATAAGGGAAGAGTGTAGTTGTAAGATGGCTTTGTTAGATCTTGATGATATTCCCATGGGATTTAACTGGGTAAGATAGGCCTGCCTGACTATGGCAGTTACATGATGACCGAATGTGACAGGGAATTGTCCATATAAGTTCTCAGGTGTCTTATGACCATATCTGTCTGAAAAGGCGTACTAGGGACTCTGAGGTTGTGTTATCGTTGACCTTTCCCAAACTTCTTACTATGGTTCTCTGACATACAACCAACTGTATCAGCCTGATTTGTATATGCAGTTCTTTTATACGATCAAAAGACTCAAACAACTATTCATTTTATGTAAACCTTCTAGCATTCTGTTGCCTTGGATTTCAACAACAGTCTTCTGTGGGCAGAGTTTAAACTGCTGCCTTCAGATGGGAGGGCTAAATTCGGGATATTCATCCCAGCCACTCCTTGAAAGACCAGTACCTGACTTCAAAGCAGGGATTCAGGTACTATAAATGGATGTCCATCATCTTTGTCACTAAGTTCTTAAAAGCATCCTGTATCATGCAACAGTGAATAGCAAGTAAGTAAGTGCTGAGTTGATTGTATAAGAGCAGGAGTTGAAATCTGCATCTACTGAGTCACTTTTAAAAAAGAAGTGAAAACTGTATCTGCAGAGTCAGTTTTATAAAAGAAGGAAGTGATATTTAAATTAGTTCTATACAGAGTTTTGTCGACCTGGAGAACATTAACAGCAGTGTGCCTTGGTATGTGTAAGAGTATGAAATACAAGAACCAGTGCTGCAAGCTATCCATTCTCTGTATGACTGTAGAACAAAACAGTCACATCTGTGGCATTAGGTCATTTTTTTTAAAGTAGTTATCTCACTGAACCAAAGGTATAGTTTGTCACTTTTCCTGTGGACTATAACTGAGTTTGGGTCGATGGCTAATTTGGGAAAATTGTTTGAGTCAGTGATGTCCTTTTGACATCACCTGATTATGACATCTAGTATGCAATGGAAAAATTTGCTAGAAGGTATGAAATGGCTGACATAAAATAAATAAATAAATAAATAAATAAATAAAATAAATAAAAAGAAAAGGAAAAGCCAGTATCCTCCATAGTTGAGGACATGGTGCTGTCCCAACTAAAAAAAATATGTCTAAAAACTGGGCAATGTTTAAAAATAACTCAGAACTATAGAAAAACCTGGGGGGAAGGACCACATTTTGTATATAAGATGGAACACAATCTTAAATTTTAGTTGGAACACCCCCTACCACACTGAACAAATAAAAGGAAAGGAACGTTCAAGTGTGGTGAGTGTAATTATTGTAGTTACATTTTGGAGGGTGAAAATGTTATAGTTGGTCAACCACCACAGTTTAAACTAGATACAGGAAACTGCAGTAGTAAAGGTTTAGTTTATTTAGACATCTGCCCTAGCTGTGCATATTATTATGTGAGGAAAACAGAAAGTTTTCCTTATGAACACTATGCGATTCAACATGGTAATTTGAATAATGCACTCTACAAACATATAGCTGTTTGTCTTTTATGGAGTTTAATTTTGGGATTATTGAGATAGTTAGAAAAAGCTCAAGTGGAGGTTTTTGGGAGAATGAATTACCCTTAAGAGAGTTATACTGGCATCTTAGATTAAATGCAGCCTCATTGCCCAGGTTAAATGAATCCATAAATCTTATGCCAGTGTTGAAGAAAAGGGTATTAATTATTTAACTTGATGTATTTAGTATTATCAATAGTTTAGTGTTATTACTGTCCTATCTTTATTTATACTACCTCTCTATGAGGGAGATGAGGTTAGTAGGATCTTCACATGCTTTTGTTTTTTCTGCTTCTAGGCAAATAAAAATTATACATATTTATTTTTAAACTTGGGTTGCTTTTAGATGTATATTTTTTACATTCCATTGACAGTTGTATTTTATTTTATTTACTTTTAATACACTTTGATCAGTATGTATGTGTTTAATTTATTAATGTCAGATTGTGGAGTATTTTAGCCTTGCCTGCCTAAACAGTTCTTAATTGTCTTGTAGTGGTATCTATGAGTCTTACAGTCATGTGACAGTTTAATTGAATATAAAAGAAGCGTACTTCACTGATTTCATTGTTCTGATGAAGTCCCTAATTTAACAGGGAAAAAAGTGCTTAACTTTCTATCTCAATAAAGATTATTTTGTTTTTATTGGCTGTTTGCACTCATTTAACTGCTCCACTCCGTGAAGGTTTTGGGTTTTCTGTACTCTTAAATGATAATGAGTGGCCCCCAGCCAGAAGTGGAGAAACTTTCTGGAGTGCCTGTTCATTTTGATGTAATAGTACGTGTCCTGAAGGTCGATGGAGCACATCCAGTCATCCTTGTATAACAGAGGTAGAATGGACTGAATCATGACCATCCGGAACTTCACACTGTCTACTGATTTGTTTAGTGGGGTTAGGTCCAAGATTGGACTTAGATCCCCTGTCTTCTTTGGCACTAAAAAGAACCTTGAGTAAATTCCGAATCCGACTTGGTCTGGCAGGACTTCATGGATGACTCTTTTTTTCCCTAGCAGTTTCGCAATCTGTAATGTGACTTTCTCTCTCTGATTGGGTGGAACATCAAGAAGAGTTTTGCTTAATTTGCTTGATTTTGGATTCTGGAAAAATAGAATGGAATATCCTCTGGAATATCCTCTGACCCAAATGGAATCCTCTGGAATATCCTCTGACCCAACAATCATTTGTGATGGCTAACCAGGCATCTGGGTGCAAGGATAAGTGCCCCCTTGGCTGCCTCCAGAGTGGGGCAGTGGGGGAATCTCTCAGAAGTGCTGAAAGGACCTATCTGAGAAGGAATCTCATGATCCTTGATTTTGCAGACCCTCTCTACCATGAGGGTGGCATCTACCATTATAGTTATTTCCCCCTCTGCCTCTGGGGGAAAAATCTCCCTGTGATTCCTGAAAAGGACCTTGAAACCGTTTGAACCACAACTTCTTACTACCACACTGGCTACTAGAGAATGGTCTTTGTGGGGTAGAAAAATGAATTATGATGGCAGACAAGGTCTTTCCATTCTTTTCACTACTGGAGTCCATCTCTTTAACAGTGGGGATAAACAACAATGATCCATCAAAAGGAGCATTGATGAAGGATGCCTTGAAAAGTTCCACAAAGTCAGGGAGCTACATCCAAGCATGATGCCTTATAGCAATGCCTGAACCTGCTGCCCTTGAGGTACCTTCTGCAGCATGTGAGATTAGCCTTGTGGATGTGTTAGAGATAGACTGTAGGGTGGCCAGTCTGGAGGAAAAACATTTCTGTTCCTCTGCAAATATGGACCCTGGGGCAGAACTAGAGAGTTCCTTAATTAAGTCCCTCTGTAACCTGGTGTTGTGAGCCAGGTAATTCAGTGATCACAATGCGAAAGTCACTGAAATGTACACCTGCTTCCTGAATCTATCCAAAGCCCTAATCACCCTGTTAGGGGGATTGACAGAGGAGCATTGTTCAGCCAGCTACTTTTTAGTGGCTGCCACAACAACCATGGCATTTACTGGGGAACCTTTGGTCTACTGTTGCCTATCAGATAGAGCACTAAGGATCTTATCAGCTCTCTTTGGAATGGTCTCCACAGTGTCTGGCTCCTTCCATGCCTTCAGGAGGACAAGGTTGTAAAGGTCATCTGCAGTGGAGGGGACACACAAGATGTAGACGGACCAGATCCAAAGGCCTCCAAAAACACTGACTCCTCTGAGGAAAGGCTTTGGGTAGGCCAACCACTTCTCTGCCGCAGTACTTCAAGGATGTCTCCAAAGCAGACATCATCCAGTGAAGATCTTGGGGACCCTTCCCCTTCACTTGAAGTCCTTGTCTTCTGTCAGTGGTTCCTGATGGGAATCCAAGTGTCTCCTCTTACACAGTCTCTTTTGAGGTACCTCCTCGGTGCGATGTTCCAGGGTGGTGTCAGAAAAGATGGGGTGCTCCACAGAGGGAGTTACTCAGAGGGTCTTAGGTCTGTCTTTCCCTGAGGTGGAGGATGGGCAGGCTCAGGCACAGAAGTCAGAGCAAGAATGGGATCCCAAGGAGGTAGAGTCAAAGTAGTTCTTGGCCAGAAGAAAACCCTCTCCACTACTTTGAATGCAGAAGAACCCGGAGAAGCTAAAAGCAATCTCTCCTGAACCGAGGTACTAAGATCAGACAACTCCAAACCCCCATGGATCCCCTGCATGGAAGGAGGAGTCAGAGCTGAGCTGTCATGTGCTGAGGCTCTGAGGGAAAGTGATGGCTCTGAAAGCTTCAGAGTCGAGGAAATTCCCTCGGACCCTATGCTGGTGCTTCAGCTCCCAGATCCATCATGCTGTAAGCTGATCAGATCACAGACATCATTGGAGCCAAAGAAGGAAGGGCCATCAGATATGATGTGTCAGCTCCAGGCACCTCCAGATCTGAAGGCTCAAAAATGGGAGGTTAAATCAGAGAAAGTGAAATCAAAAGCATAAAGGTGGGGTGGCTCACGGATGCAGTGGGGGATGGAGCAGGCAAAACTCCCATCTGTAAATGCAACCTAAGGAACCTCCTCATCATCCTGTCCACCTCCATTTCAGAAAGGCTCCAGGAAGATCTGACAGGGGTGACACAGAGGGTGGTCTCGATGACTTCTTGGGGTTCCTTTGAGAAAGGGAGACCTGACAGTGGGAGGTATGACTTCCTGGGAGAGACTAGTAGTTTGGTGTGGAGAAGGTGACAATAAAGTTTGTGTTGGATCCGAAGGCTTCAGATCTAACAGTTTGAGAGTCTTAGCTGGTGGCTCAGAAGTAGCCCTTTTAGGAGGAGGCCAGGCAGGGGACCATATTATATGCTCCCTGGGCTCTTTGTGTTTTCTTGTAGGGGTTTGAACCCTTGATTCTAGAGATGGACCAGCAACAGAAGCAGACTGAGGAAGAAGAACCTTAAGAATAAGTTTGTTTTGGTGTTTCACTAGAGCACAGGAATTGAAACCCGAACAAATCTCAGAGGATACATCTAAATTATTGGGCCCTAGACAGTAAACACATTCCCTGTGGGCATCAGACTAAGGGATCTTGCGCCCACAGGAAGTACATTTTTTTGAACCCAACAGGCTTGTCAGGTTTATCATCCATAGTTCAATTTTACTACCAAAAAAAAAAAAACACAAAGTTTTAAGAGAAAAGGAGTTTCTTTTTTTGGGGGGGGGGCAGAAAAGGAAAACTACCAACAATGATAGAGAAAGAAATACCTGAAATTATGAAAGTATCTAAACACTTAAAGGAGAAAACCAAAAATAATAAAAAAGGCTTGTAAGGGGGTTAGCAAGGTGATAAACTACAAATAAGATCCATCTAGAAAATAATAATAAAGTTTGATTTAAAGCACCAAGAGAGAAAATCCCAGCTTGCTAGAAGCATGGCAAATGAGAACTGAGGTAACTTGGAGGACAGGATCACTATGGGCAAGGGAGGTGCTCGAGAGTTGGATCCTAAGCTATAAAAAAAGTAGCAGAGTCAGATCTGAGGTGCAAATCTAAACCCACAGGTTGAGGAATGAATGAAAATGACAACATCAGATATTAAGTTTCACCTCAAGGTTACTGAGCTAACTTTCTATGATCCTGAAGACTCTAAGGGTACAGACCCTGCTCCTATTTACTAAGAGTAGCCAACTAACATAGTTAGGGCATCTAATAACTATACTGTTATTCCAGGAGACTTAATAAAAGAAAACAGCAGATTTTTGTGCCTGAACTCTATGAGATCTATATTAAAACTGAATTCTCTGAAATGTCTGTTGGCCAGGTCATTGGCCATGATGTTATATACTCCATATCTAACATCCCCTTTAAAATTATAATATAGTAATACTATATGTATCTATGATGCAGCAATCATTTACATTAATCACTGTAAATTACCATAAATTAATAATCCTACTCCCTAAGGAATTCCTAGGACAACTTATCACTCAACTAGCCTTCATTTAAAACAATCATTGGTGAAAGATATACACATTTTTTCTATGTAACTAGTATGAACTGCTCTGTTATTGCTTACATTTCTGTATTTTTGGTTTTTGAAATTTTTTGAATTTCACACTGCCTGAGTCTGAAATTGGTCAGTATTGATCACTGTACTACTGCAGTAAACAAATTTAAAGACACTTCTCACAAACAAGCCCAGCTCTTGGAAACTAGCTAACAGCTGAAACAAGTCATCAAAATATTCTTACCAAGTTTAAGAAGTCACTTTCTGAGCACCTCAAGGACATTGCTTGTAAATGATTTAGGGACATTGGATTAACTTTTTAAAAGGCCTAAAATTCTAAAATGATTAAAGTGTATGTTTTCCTTTGCTATTTAACACTTCTTATTCCACTGTTCTTTTCTTAGTATTTTGGCCTGTCTCTGAAAAATGTGTGTGTTATTCAGTTCTAAATTGGTTTTATTTCCAAAAAGGTAACACATTTTTAAACCTTTAAAAAGTAATGTAATGTAGCCAAATGGTGCTGCAATCCATGTTAACTAATAAAACCTAATGCTATTTTAATAGAAATATGTAATAGTCTATTTTATAAAAACGGTATCATAACTGTATATGAACTTTGCAAACATTTGCAAATATGTAAACATAACTCTCTGTCATATGTGATGTATATAACATAATTCTGATTGTACCATTTATTGCATCTGAGCCCAGGTCATGGCTGAAAAGGTTCTATGGACCAATCCAACTACCCAAACTGGTCAAAATAATTTCACATAGGTTGTCATCATAGAATTAAATGTTGTTTTTTTAAAAACAGAACAAAAAAAATAACACTTTCATTCTCAGTTCTCTCAGAACTTCATCAGAACTGAAAAAAAAAACAGGAAACATTTAAATAACAAAAAAAATTATGTGATGTTCAGTTCAATTAAAAACATTCCATCAATAGCAATTGTGTAAAAAGTTTAAAATACAACCAACTAATAAAAGCACCATTAAACATCCACATTGGTAAATCTTAATTGATTTCAAATCTAACACACTGTTTACAGATATAAAATAATTGAAGCCAGAGTCTTGAGATGCATTGCATCTAATAACAATTACTATTTATGATCATTATACTCTAAAATGCTTTTTCCATTTCTCACCTCTTTTAGGTCTGGGGTCTTCTACAAAACCAAAAATAAAAACTTCTTAAAACCACAGCATTTTTTGGAATGTTTACAGAAAGCATTTGGCATATCATTTTTCTTAATAAGTTCATGGGTGCTTGCTAGGCTAATAACCACTGGGGCCATTTTTAATTGAATAATTGTGCTCAAAAATACCTTCTGTCAGAGCACACTCGGTCTTACCAATGTAGAAACACAGTCAAGTGAGACATTTTGCTAAATAAACAACTCCCTTAGTCCCACATAACCATGGGATAACATCCAATGACCACATTTGTACTCCCAGAATAAATCTACATTGGGAGCACATTCCACATTTGTTTATACCCTTCCCTTCTGCACTAGCATTAGAAACATTCCCCAGAAATTCTTTTATGTTCCTATCACATTTATATATAAATTTAGACTCAGTTCCCAGCCTGTATGCAAAGGTGACAGATCTATCATTTTTTTTTGTCATGGCTTTCTTAACTTCATTAGCCCCTTAACTAAAAGTTAAAACCATAGATTTAAAAACTCATGTTGCTCATTATATATGTTATAAATGGTTTACTATCGAATGGCTGAAAATCAAGACTGAATCCCAAAAAGACTGAAAATTCACAATATTGAATACATTTTTAATGTAAGGGGCAAGGCCCCCTGCTCCTCTCATGTGGGGGGCTGCACCCCCCACACCTCCTGCTAAATATATATACCAGCTCCAAGATCGCACAACAGTGGAGAAGGGGCAAATTCCATCATTCAGTATTTTGAAGTTTCAGTCTTTTTGGGATTTAGTCTTTGAATTTTCAGTCATTTGATAGTAAACCATTATAAACTGCACTCTCAGAACCCCAGAACCTTAAAATGGGTTGAAAATCAGTGTTCCTTCTAAAAATCACTTGTTGCATTATCTCATTTTCATAAAATCTGGGTATCCCCTTTCTTTAAAAATGTTCCACAGTATTTCAAATTCATTCACAAAAAGCTATCTTCAAATACAGCCTGTGAAAGCCTCACAGCTTGTCCTTTAATCAAACCTCTTTTTTGTTACATAGGATGATTACAGGTAAAATGTAAACAGCTATAGCAGAATGCATCTTTTCTAAAAATGTTTAACTCAAATCAAGCAGAAATAATGTTTTTGTAAATACGTATGTCTAAAAAAAACAGCACATTCATCATGAATGGCTGTTGAAACTTAAGAAATTCAGTAGTATGATTAATAAATTTATAAAATTCATCACATTCATGCCTGCTATTCATATGCTGTACATTGCTTTGTTACATTATGAAGTAACCCAGGCCAAGTCTGCAATTGGTCATGTTCTGATCAGTGTTCTACTACAGTGAACAAATTTAAATAAATACATGCTTATTTCTGGAGCAGTCTTTATATTTTTCAGACTACTTCAGTGGTCTTCCATATCAGGAGAAATGAACAGGACTATTTACACTGGAATTCCTGTCTTGCTTTTACTACAGTTCTTCATGTGAAGAAAACTGTAGAAGGTTTTTCTTCAGGTTGTTGGCATCAGTTTTCACAGTCTCTGTTTTCAAGTGAAAGAACTGTCTATGACATGTCTGGTTGCTCAGCTTCCTGGAAATTTAATTTCGATGCAATGGTATTGTACAGGTATCTGCAATTTCTTCTGTACAGCTTTCAATCTCTTCTATTGACTGCATTGAATCGAGGCTCATCTACTTTAGCAACAACTTTGTTTTTAAGATGTAGACATTCCCATATCTTTTCCATTCCTATTTTGTCATCAAACTATAAATATTGTAATTTTCTAAAGTTTCTGTCATAGTATTTATGTCCCTGCTGATTTTTCTCCAGTATTTCATTTACTTTAGGATCTTAGACATCATTATGCGTTCCAAGTAGGTAGCCCTTCTGCCCAACAATAGTTAAGCCAGTAAACTCCAGAAGTGGAATATTTCTATATTCCAGAACTGAAACATGACCATTCTCACAGCGTTTCCTATAGCTTTTTTCTCATTAGAATTTACGTTGCTTGGCTTGATTTATTTATTTGCCCAGCAGACTCAATATAGCTAGAATTGGATATTATATGCTTGAATTCATCCATTCATGCACAATTCTTCTGATCTCCTGACTTTTTCCTTGTGGATTACTATCATATAGGACATCATCAGGAATTCTTTCAGTAAGATTCATACAGGTCAGCACAATTCATTTTGCAAAAATAAGCCAAGTTGTGCTCGTGAGCTAAAATGTGTTTCATTTCCTAGATCTCCACATTTAATTAAAAGGGAATTTGTATTTACTACTTTTTTAATCTTTTATATTTTTTGTATTTATTTATTTGTAAAGATTATTAATCACTCATCTGGGCAGTTGGAACACATAATAGGCCTCACAAAGCCAGACACTCAAGACCCACACCAACTCATACACACACCCACACCAACTCATACACACACCCGCACTCTCTAATATAAGGATAGCAGCATTCAGTGACACATGTGCACCCATGCCCACTCATATACAGATGGCAACATTCTGTCATGCATATACACAGAAAAACATACACAGGCAAAATCCGCTTACTTTACCTACACTATGTGCTATCAGACAGAGAAGCTGACAAGAACCAAGAAGTTATACAGCAAGACACTGTCTGAATCAGCCTCCTGTATACTGTAGTCCAGTTGTTGGATGAAAACAGTTACCATAAATAAAAGCCGTGTTATTCCAGTGAATAAGTGTGCTCAAATTTATTTCTTCAGAAGTTTTATTAAAGATGAATTAATGTCTGACGTTATGGACTGTTTATTACTGTTGCTTACAATTCTAAGTTTAAGAGTTTTTATTTTTCAAATAACAAGGAAGTGAAGGCAGTCTGCTATTTTTCAAGCTTGGGACAGCTATCTCCTTCCATTTCTCTTGTGATTTATATACTTTTTCCAGTAGCAGAGACTGTAGACACATGGTCATACATCCTGCACAGATATGCAGACAGTCACACAAACATACACACACAAAAGTACAGATGGGCATACATTCACATTAGCCTGTCACAATATCCTTCACTGCATTACTTACTGTATCTGCAAACTTCTTAACCAAAATACCTTAGCCTATCTGGCCTGTACATTCACTATAAGAGAAAAGACCGACAGATCTCAGATCTCAATCAAGCCAGGCTTGCATTGTCTGCTTTAAGCAAAACATGCAGTGATTATATCTTTTTAGTCCTGAGGCCCAAAGTTTGGAAATCCTTCTAACCAACATGAAAGTTACAAACAGCTGTCTCAACTTAAAATACCTCTTAAAGATCACTTGACAAAAAGGTCAATGACCACTGCTTCACATTTTACAAGATAATGTAAAATAAAAGTATGATCTTCTGCTTGTTTCACTGATTCTTCCCAGATTTTGTGACCTACATTACTACACTTTTTACTTCCATTACTATGACTAGGTACCTCTCACCTCATCTACTACTGCACTATCTGATCCTTCAATCCTACCTCCATTCTTCTTTCTCTACTCCCTCATCTTATTTCACCCACATTTTTTCTATGTCCATAGACAGACATCTGTGAGCCAATTTTATCAACATATGCTTTTGTGTTGAATTGTAACTTCATCCTGCTATCACTACCTACCTTCTGTTCTTCAACGCGTGACTGCTACTTCAGTTTTATTAATATACAAGTATTTCTGTTACAGTCTAACTTAATTTTGCGGATGCAAACTTGTGCATGTTTATTATTTTTCTTTGTGGTCTGGAAACTGGACTGAGATAGAAACAACAGTTCTAAGTGGAAAAACATATATATATATATATATATATATATATATATATATATATATATATATATATGAGTGTGTGTGTGTGTGTGTGTGTGTGTGTGTGTGTGTATTTACACACACATACACACTGTGAGGCAAAAGAATACTTGTCTATATATTAAGTGAACTGACTCACAAAATTGTTCTATTCTTTTGCAGGATCACAGCTCCCCTACCGTTCTGATTAGTATCTAATTGTTACACGAATGGCTTATTCACATCGTTGTACCTGAATGTTAGATCACGGTTCTAACTAGCAGTTATTATCCTGTTCATTGCTGCCTTCCTGGTTAGATCTAGCTGTAACAGCTTTCTTATAGAAATGGTTATTGCAAATATGTTATGTACAAACATTGCAAAATAACATATTACTCACAAATCACCTGCAATATGTACTTATTTTCTGGTATTGGCATTTCCAAAGTAGATTGACATTTTTGTTGTTGTTGTTCTGTGTTTTTTAGATAAATGTTCCTTGTCTCTGATGTTAGAATATGGCCCATGTATTACAAGACTGTCTCTATGATTTGACATTTGCTTTTATTTAGCTCACTGTGTATGCTGCATTCCTCCACTCAGCAGCTGTATCAGCATTTTTGTGATGCTTTTCTTTTGCTTGATTCCATGCTTCAGTATTATCACATGTTTGTAGAACACCTGCCAGCCTTCAATTACATGGGCATTGGCTCTCTGGACATCTCTGGTATTGACAAATATCTAAAGGAATCTGCATCATCCTAGCAGTGTATTAAATGTCTACAATTTACAGCAAAGGAAAACTGCAACCGCAAGCAATGGGCAATGGTCTGTCTTAATCATTTTATTCAAATCTTCTGTCTCAGTGCATATGCAAATATTGTATTTATTTACAGCAGTAACCCCACTCCTTGTCCATTCTACTGGTGCTAATTGCTTCATAATGACACCCAGGGTCTGCAGTTTCATCATTTCCTTTTCAACTTATTTTTCTATAAAGTGACTACTTTTCTTGTAATTGGTACTGCATAAAGCTTTATTAACATGTGATTTATCTCCTGTCAAGCTTCCTAAGCCTTTGAAAATATCAGTACACTCATAGAGGATATCACTATTATGTTTTTGCACACACTATCCGAAATATCTTTGTGACAGTATGATTGATTACGGACACATGTAGTTTTTGTTTCATAAATGTGAATCCTGTTAACCATTTCTAGCTTGTTACCAGCCACAGAACCATAGCTCACAATAAATCCAAATCAGGGGCAAATCTCGGCAGAATCATGGAAAATCTAAAAATAATCAGGGGCACTTTGAAAATATTGTTACCATTAACTTGATACATAGGCAGAATAAGAGAATGTGAATTAATATAATTTTCTGAAGTTAAGGAAGTCTGTAACTGAAATTGCAATTATTTATTAAGTGTAATTCATGTCGTTTTCTCCAAAAGTCACTATGTTTAGGAAGGATTAAGCGGGACAGAGCTAGAATTTGACTCAAAATCAGGGATCAGATATTAGTTGAATTTACTACTATAAATGTAACTATTTGATAAAGAAGACAGTTTTTCACTTATGTGCAGACATGTCAGAAATGTATGACCTAATGCTACTATCTGGTGGTCAGAACAGGTAAACATCAGAACAGGTAAGCTTTCTGAGTAAAGACCAGAGCTTTCAAAATATTTTCTGAAATATTGTATTGCAATATTGTAATATTGTAATGCAGTTTTGCACAGTGTGCAGCCAGGGTTATTTGTAGAGGAGTATTTTCAGTAACTGTTCTGTGTGTTACTGGTATTAAATGAAACAAGTATCTTTTTAGTTGTAAGAAATAAAGGCTTTACAGTATAGCAAAAGAAGAAAGACTGGACAGAAGCTATGAACAAGTTTTTTGTAAGCAAATAGGCTTGAATAATAATACAAAATAATGAACATCATGAAAAATGCTAATTTTTGCATCTGTAAAGATATTAGCTATTTTTTTCTAGATTAGCAAATGTTCTTAGTGAGAGACAAGGAGTCTACAGCTGAAGGCAGTTAGCAAGGAGAATTCTGGACATTCTATTCTGAGTAAAATTTGCAAAGATCCCTGTATACATCTGCAAAGTTGTTAGCAGCATTTTCTCACCTCATAGTTGACATGGAGACAAGCTCTCTGCAGGTACAAGCAATTTATCTTGAGAACTCTGAGTATTCTTTGCTGCAGGAAATTTCAAACTTAGAAGTATATCAATCAGTTCAGTGAGACATGAAGTCTGAAATTATGGTAAGTGAATAAGAAATAGTATACTCTCCAGTAGCCGTAATACTTTAATGCATTTACTAGAGCTGTGCATAATTTATTTTTACTTAAAGGTCGGCAATGTACTTTTTCATAGGGTTAAAAATGAAAGTTTTCTGAAAACATACACGCTACTTTCACATCTGTGAGGGGAATAAAGGTAAGATAAATGGTACTCTAATTAATTTACTGTTTATTTACAACTACTACTTTGTAATCTTACTAGTTATTGAAATGTGAGGTTGTAATTTGTATTTGGACATTGCTGAACATAAACTGTAACTTATACTTCTCTTTATTATCACTTATCTATTTGTATGTTTCGAGCTTTTCTCCCCAGGCCTCCGCTGAAAATGGACATGTATCCAGTTGGACTATCCCGGTCAACAAATGTAAAATAAATAATAAATAATTAAAAGAATAGACACCAAACTATGTCAGTGGTAACATGGGCTATAAAATGTGGTTCAGCATGGGTAACCTTACTTTTATATTAAATTATGCCTTTGGGTGCTGCTGTCAATTTGGGGTGATTGTTTCTAGCTGAAAGGTTTAACTTCATTTGTTAAAAAATGTGTATAATTTTGTTTATTTGTTCTATTTTAGCAGGGGATGGGGTGTTTTGAAAAATTATTTAAGTTTTTGTATGAGGCTTTTCATTAAAACAAAAAGTTTTGAAAATGTGACATAGTTTCAAATGGAGGTGAGAAAGAACAACTGTATTAAAGATCAGCACGCCAAACATTTGTTTATGAATATAAGATAAAAGTAGCAAATACATATTACAAAATATCAATGTAAAAAAAGTTAGAACAATAGTTTTTTATCATAATGGTTACCATGCCCATAGTATTTTGGAATGTATATAGCCCTCCAGATACTGACAAAAAGGAAAGAGTATTGACTTATATTAAGAAAAGCAGAGTTCAAATAACAATGCTGCAGGAGCCATATTCAGAAAGAAATGAAGATGTGAATTTCAATAAAAAAGGACTTCAAGATGGATAATCAACAGAATGTCAGGGACAAAGGAAAAGGGGAATAATAGCATTTATTTCTAGAGGAGTTTTAACAGTGATTGGAGAGGAAAATAAACAATAATAGTAGATTTGCTGTAGCAAAGGGCTACTGGCAAGAAAGAAGGCTTACTCTGGCATGTATTTATTTTCCACCAAAAACTGCTTTTATGGAATTTAAGATAATTTGGGGGGAAATAATCCGCATTTAGCAAGGAATATTACTCACAGGTATAGACTGGACCTTGATGTACAGAAGTGAGGATGCATTTGGAGACACAGAAGGGAAAATTATGGAAGATAGGAATTCAATAATAGGAACTCAGACAGAATTTACATATTATTCCCAAAGGTACAATAACTGGGTTAGATTGGACAGAATTTGTATTTTGTGCACATTTAGTTGAAAGCTTCAACACACATCCAATAATCATTTCAGTTCATATAAAAACTAAACTAAAAATGTAGGGTAATGAAGTAAAAGTGAGACTGGTGGTTTTCCACTTACATGATAAAAGAGAGGAATTTAAGTAATAGGTAATTTGAAATGATTTGAAAGTTATTTAGGGAAGACAGAAATGTCTTCAGAAGGGGCAGGTAGTGAGAGGGATAAAATGAAAAAGTTTAAAAATAGGGTAGAAAAGAGAAATGGTTAAGTAGCAGGAATTATTTTGAGAGACTGATAAAGGTTAAAGTATTGTAGAATAAATTGAATATCACAAATCAAGAAGAGAAGCAACTGTGTAGTGCAAAAGTAGGGAGAATACTTTGATGATATTTAGTTTAGAAAGACTGCTGTTAAGCAACTATTTTTTGAAAACTCCAGAGCACAAAAACGTTAAGCACAACAACTTGGGCAAAAATAGTAAAGGGTTGTCACCAAACTTAGTGAGACTATGACAAGAAAAATAACTAGTGATCCTATACAGGTATTAGAGATATTTCTGAAATTTTATGAATATTTGTATAAAGCAGAGGAATGTGAAAACCAAGAAAGAGCACAAATGAAAATATTTATTGAATACTTAGTTATGCCAAGATTAGAGGAAGATAAAGTCAACAACTAATAATTATGATAGGAGGAGAAACAGTGATGGATAATCAATCTGCAGGGAAGTCTCCAGGAGCAGATGTTATTCCTATGTAAGTCTGGAGGTTAAGAGGGAAGAAAAGTGACAAGGATCTAAATGATTTTGTTTAATAATAATTTAAAAGGGGAGGACACACCAGTATCTTGGAGGAATGCTGTGGTGGCTGTGTTGCCCAACGAGTGCAAAAATTCATCACAGCCAGACTCATTGACACATTTCAATTTTAAACAATGATTATAAAGTGGTTATGTCTATACCAGCTAAAAGACTGGTAAATATGTTGCCAAAACTGATAGATATAGATCAATGTAGTTTTGTGAAAGGGAAGCAAACATTTGACAACATTAAGAGAATAATGATGATTCGGGGAAAGCGGAATGTAAGAAAATACTACTTCTGTTGCTGGGTCTTGATGCTGAGAAAGCATTCCATAGGGTAAGCCTGGATTTTATGAGTATGGCAATGGAAGCATTTGGAATCACTGATACAATAATAAGGTTAATAAGAAGGATATATGAAAGGCTAGAGATAAAGAATTAAAGTGGGGGGGGGGCTCCTTACCAATAAGTTGTGTTTGAACAGAGAAGCCAGGTAGGTGTTTCCTATCTCCATTTTATTTACTTTATAGTAGGAGTCACTGTTAAAGGAAACAAGGGAATCAGAAATTCATGTGTATAATTAACGTGGTAGTCAAGAAAAATTGTCTTTATTTGCAGATGGTATTATTTTGTACTTGATAAAATCCAGAAAAGGGCATCTCAGTGTTGTGGAACATTCTGAGACAGTTTCAAGTCTTTTCATATATGAACTTAATGAAGGTAGAACAGAGGCTATAGTCATAAATTATGTACACTCATGACTTGGCTCAGCAATACCCATATTTTGGGGACATGATAAATATTTAGGAGTATGGATTTAAAAGGCTTCTGTTACGGCAGCTAAGGATATATAACAATGACTCAACAAAAGATAATACAAGCACTGAGAAACTAGAAACTTTTTTTATGGATATGGACAGTAAGATACAGGCAATGACATGTTTTTACTCCCTTTAGTTTTATATACAGCTCAGGATTAGCTTTTATCAACCAGAGGCTAAGTTGTGGGCACTAATTAATACAGAGTTGAATTTCTTTAGGAGGGAAAGAGGGTAAGAATTAAGTGGTATACGTCGATCCTCCCAGTAGAACAAGGTGGTTTAGGATTACCTGATTTGGAGGGATAGTTTATAGCTACACAGTTAAGGTTCATATGCATAACACTAGTGGATGGTTATAGTTCAAAGTGGAAAAGGATGATGATGATGATGAAGCAGAGGGGTGAATTCAACAAATAAGGGCTGAGTGGGATTTTGGATTCAGATCCTTAAGGAGAATAATAACCACCATGTATAATGTTATATTTATAATGTTACAGAATGTATTCTATTAACTAAGTCAACATGGGAATGGAAAAAGGAGATTTTGCCAGTATGGATGACTGTTAGTGGAGGCACATAATATAGGCAAGAGGGGGTTGGAATTTACTGGAGAAAACTGGCAAAGGAACAAAAGTACTGGGAACAAATAATTGAGAGAGAAAGGTAATAAGAGTGGGATGAGGCCAGCGAGAAGTTTGGACTGCAATTTATGGACCGCCTTCCCTATCAGGGGTTAATATTAGAATATAGGCAAAGAGCAAAGGATAGGGGAATCCTAGCTGAGAGACCTGCTCTGGGAGAGTTTTTAGTTGAACCAAGAACAGACATTGCTTTTAAAAAGGATAATACTAGTAGAACATATAAAATAATGCATTATAACTATGAAAATCAATCACAGGAGGTTAGAAAAGATTGGGAAGAGTGACTGGAAAAGCAATTTCCAAGGGAACAATAGAAGGACATATGTATGGCTCCTAAGTAAGCAATTGAGTCCAGAAGGTCTATGATTTTTGCATGGAAGTGTTTGCATAGGTATTTTTATACCCCAAGCAGACTTCAAAGATGTTTTCCTCAGAGAGTTGGTAAATATTGAAGGTTTGATGGGGAGGATTGAAATAATTGGAAACATGACTTTTGGGAGTGGAATGAGTTGACAGTTTTTAAAAATTCCCTACAGAGTATTCTGTTAGAGATACTGAGGAAGCAAATATCCGTAGCTAAAGAAATTATTCTTTTGAACGGAGGCATAGGATCTGAACTGCTTATACATAGCAAGGTCCTATTAAATGTAATTCTGTTGGCTGCAAAAAAACAATTACTAAGAAATCAAAATCTAAACTAACTGTATTTGAAGTAATGAATTTTGTAAAAGAGATAAAAAAAATGCAAGAAGGATGTTTTGAAAACGGGAGGAGCAAAATACATAGAAATAAATTGAATTTGTCAGAACAATACATGCAGAATAATCTTCAGGAGGAGGAGTGAGGTTTAAGGGAAGATAGGATATGAGTGATTTGTGTCATGTTGGACTGAAAGACAGTTATAAAGAAAGAGAACATATAATATATATGTGTAAATGAAAAATGTTAATATGGTTTTCTTTTCTATTAATCTACGTGTGCCTGTCTTAAGTGATAATGTAATAATGATGTTTAAAAATATGTTACCATTGATTCTCAGTATTTCTTTCCAACAATCTGTCTTGATTACTTTTCATTGTCACTGATGCTTCAAAAGCATTTTGAGACTTCACTGTATCAAAACAGAGTTCATGGTGATGTTCAACAGGATGAAAGTTATTTTGAAAACAATTTATGTATTTATACATATATTTATTAATCATAGGATCATAAAATCAGAGAAAGTTACTAGGCTAATGGCCCTAGGGCCACTATAAGCCCAGCAATGTTCTAGCCTTATTTCTATGATCAGTACCTATTGCCCCTGTCCAAGAGGGACACAGATAGAACCCCCAAGGTAAATTTACAGTTACCCATCCAATCATCCAGATTGTGTTTGAAGAGGGCCAATGAGGTGCTTTGTTTGGCATGAAGTGGGAGTCTGTCCAAAGGATCTGGTAACTTCTGGGAGACAAATCTATCCCTCAGGCAGGTTCTACTAATGTCATATACCAGGTTAAGGTCATTAGAGTGAGTAACCCATGTACCATTTGACTTATAGAGATGCAGCATTTGGAACAAAGCAGGATCAGAGATTGCCTTGTATGCAAGGCACAGATCACCTCTGTGTAGTCTGTATGCAACAGAATAAAGTGACAGCAATTTCAGATGATCCACATAGGACAGATGCTGAAGACCTAGAATTTTCCTTGTGAAGAACCTTTGTGGTCTCTCCAATTGTTGCAGGTGCTTGGAAAGGTGCATACCAAAACAGGCATTATACTCAGTTAATGGTCTGATGAGGGGAGAGTACAGGGAGGTTATAACTTCTTTTTTTCTAGAGGCAATGCCCTTACTTATGAGATGAGAAATATAGAATGCCCTTCTTGTCACTGTGGAGACATGGTGGTCAAAGGTGAGGTTGTTGTCAACCTGTGTTCCCAGGTCTCAGACCACTGAGTGTGTACTTAAGGTGCTGCTATTGATGTAGTAGTTAGCAAGAATATTGCCCTTACCAAACGTGATGATACTACATTTTTTGCATTGAGGTTAAGGCCATGACTTTGGCAGCAATTATTTATTTGTGTAAGACCCTCTTGTAGGATGTTGACATAATTTGGAGATTCTATGACCATTCCCAGTTTGCAATCATCAGCAGACTTTGTCAGCCATAGACCTTTAGTTTTCGCTTGTACTTCAGAGAAAAAAGATTGCAAACAGTACTGATCCCCGTGGAACACCACTGGTTACAGGTCTGCTGTTGGAAGTGGATTCCTCTATTTTGACTATATGTGCTCTATCAGTGAGCCGGTTAGTAACCCATCTAATGATATAAGGGTCGATACCTAGCTGGGTGAGTTTGTCAATGATGCCTGAATGGGGGATAGTTTCAAATGCCTTGGCTAAGTCTAGGTAGGCTGTATGCACAGATTTCCCTCATCCAGGGCCTGGGTGACTGTCTCGAAGAAGTCCACCAGATTTAACAGGCAAGATCTTCCTTTGACAAATCCAAACCGAGTAGGGTGAAGTGTTTGGAGATTATCTATATCTTTGTTAATAAGGTCCATGATAATTTGCTCCGTGGCCTTGCAGATAAGGCTAGTCAGCTAATAGGTCTATAGTTCCCAGCATCAGTGGAAGCATCACCTTTGTGCAAGGGAATAACAGTGGCCATTTTCCATTCAGTTGGGATGAAGCCGGTGCTTAGACTATCATTGAAAAGAGTACCCAATGGTGTTGCTAATTCTTGTTGGAGCCCATGCAGGATCCAGACTGGGATGTTATCAGGTCCCATAGATGCTGTGTTCCTGACCTTAGAGAGGATGTTAATGCCCTGCTCTTTAGAGATACAATGTAGGGGACAGGTGGCAGAGATGTCATGGGGTACATGTGGCAGGGACAGGGGAATCACAAAACCTGTCAGTCAATATGTTAGCTATGTCCACAAGCTCAGTATATGTGGTATCATTAACTACCAGTTTGGCACAAATGTGGACCTTTCCTTTTGGGTTACGCATGCAACTAAAGAATGCCTTATGGTTGTATTTAGTTAAGGAAGCTAATTTGGATTCGTAGTTTGCTTTGGAGGACTTCACAAGAAGTCTTATTCGCTTGTTTAAGCTGATGAGGGAGTGTTTCTGGTTTAGGGCTCGCTCCCTCTTACTCTTAGATAGCAATTTCTTCCTCTTATTGTAAAGTCTGTTAATGGCAATTGTACACCAGGCAGGTTTGTCTTCCTTGAAGAGCTTGTTTTGGCCCTATAAGGTATGGCCAAGTCAATGCAGTTATACAGTTGTATGTATTAAGCATTGTTGTAGAACTTGAGGGGGAAGGTGCATTGAAGCTATTTATCCCCTTTAGTAAGAGGTTATTATCTGCTTTGGAGAAGTTTTTTAGTTTAGTTGCTGCTGGGGGGGGGGGACTCAGGGAACACCTCACAGTGGGGGTGCTAAGGTAGTCCCCCATATTGGTAAGCACCAGATCCAGGATGTCAGCACCCTTTGTGGGGAAGTCAACCAGCTGGTCCAGGGCATTGGAGTTAAGGAAGTTGACGAGCTGTTGGGAAATGAGTTTGATCACAAGTAATTTACCCATTAAATGGATTGGGAGTTAAAGTCACTCAAAACTATGGTGTTCGGATGTATCTTGATAGACTCAGGTAAGTACACTGGTTCAAGGAACCATTTTGGTTACAACATGGACCAGGATGGCACAATTACATTACCAAAATTCTAAGTTGTTACATTGTTCATCTTGAAACAGCAGTACTGTACAATTCAGTTATTCCATAGCATACAACAGTTATGGCAGATATGTAAAATGCAATATGCACATGAGTATAAATATATACACATAGCAAAATACTATTGTGTAAGTAAATTAACCATAACCATAGCTGTTCTAACAGATTACTATTGCAGTAGCCTGAGATATTTAGGTCCTACCCTCTGCCACTGGACAGCTTTTTAAAGTTTAAGGGGCCTCCATTCATACTAACTGTTAGATGGAGGGTCATATAACATACCATTTAGTGTCTCAAAAATCTGAGAGCTTTCTTGCTCCAAAAATGGAGGCAATAGCCCTGAAAGGAAAACTGTTAGTAAAAGTAACACTACAGCAACTATAAAAACATGGGTATGTAAATCTACACTCTCGCAATATAAAAACACAATAAAAGAAAGGGGCTGGAGGGAGGGGATTGCTACTACAACAGTGATCTGCTCAACATTAGGTCTCTGTTGCTGTAGCTTAAACTATTTGGGTAAGTTACTATAGCTTAGATACTAAGAAGACAGGAGAAAATAAATCAAGAATCCAAGCGTCCCTGGAAAATAGTGCAAGCAAAGTCTGCTCCGGACCTGGAAAAGAAATCCAATTTGTAGTGCTTTGTAAAAGTATGAATGACCAAGTTGCTACCTCTAGAATACTTCTAGAGTCCTCTTTTTTCCAGAAAACCACATAAGCTCTAGTGAAATAGGCCAAAATCCTGCCTGGAAGTGGCTTATTATAGTGAGAGTAACAAAAGGAAATGGAATGAGACAACCATCTAGATAATGTCTGCTTTGTCACTGGTTGTACGTTCCTCTTACCTTCATAGGAGACAAACAGCTGATCGACTTTTCTGAAATACTGAATTTTATCTCCGTGGCATCTGTGCTTCCTGTGGACATCCAGAACATGAAGATTTTTTTCCATTGTTCTTGACATCTGCAAAAGAGACTGGATGATTAAAAGACTGGCTCAATGTAAACTCTGAGACCATTTTAAAAGAAACCATGTCCTCATGGAAAAGAAAGTAGGGAAGACTCACCACAAGTGCTTGTAACTAAGATTCTGAAGTCAGAACAATAAGCAAAACAGTTTTCCATATTAAGATCCTGAATTCAGCTCGATAAACTACTTCAAAAGGAAAAACAGTATGCTTTTAAAGAACAAAGTTAAGATTCTAAGGAGGATCCACCTGTTTCCTAGGTGGACAGATATATAAAACTCTTTCAAAAACTGATTGACTTGAGGATGGTTAGAAAGGGGACAAGCAGAAATGATAGACATGTGAACATTGATAGAGGAGAAAGAAAGGCCAGAGGACAGCAACTTACACATATAATCATGAACTAGAGGTGTCCATGACTTAAGATGGCTGTGGTTCTTGGAATGGCACCAGCTGGAAAATTCTTTTCCACTTATACATATAAGATTTTCTACTAGCAGTTCTTTTAGCTTCCTTCAATACATGCTGCATATCCTCAGGAAAAGAGGTATCTAAAAGGTATCAAAATTCTATCATCAAGGCAATGATTAAAAAGATTGAATTACATGGAAGCCGGCCTGAGGATGCCTGGTGAAGAACTCAATCTATTCATCTGGATGCATGTAAAGAGCATGTTGCTTTTTTTTATCACAGAAGTGGTGTCCTGATTCCTACAGGATGCATGAATATCATCCCACATTTAGGTAGCTAGTTAGTTATCAGGTAGCTGAACTAGACCATTGGGACCCTTTTCAGTCAAGACCTACTTACAAAATATTTAAATGAATACAGTTACAAACTGATGCAATTGCACACAAAGAGCAGTAAAAGACACATTTAATGCAACTATATACAAAAATACTTGTAGAGCTTAAAACAATTTATTTTCCAAGGAATGCATTCGCCCAGGGATAAAGCAAAATATTTAAGAAAGTCTAGTAGATACATAAGAAATCTAGTACAACTGCATTTCTTTTGCTCTTTTACATACAGTTTATATTTTTTAGTTAAAGAGGTAGGTGAAGGAAGCTGGCAAAGTGTGTAAGGCAGAGCTATCAAACAGTAGGGACAAATGAAGAAGGCTTTTTTCAAGGCACACAAGTGAAGTGCATGGAATGGGCAGGGTCAAAGCACAGGAATCAGAAGATCTAAGAGGCCTGGAGTAATGTTTAAATGAGAAGAGATAAGTAAAGTACAGCTTTGTATTAGTCCATGTGAAGTAGCTTGCACAAAAATGTGTTAAACAATTTTTTTTTTCAACAAGTCAGCCTGCATGCTTAATTGCATGGCAGAGATGAAGATTCTTGCCTGCTCCAACAGTAAGATGATAAATGCAGATTCTAACTACCTTCACAGAGAGATTTCCAAGGCACTTACTTTTTTACCATTGTTTCTGTGGTTTAGCTTATATAGGACAAACTAAAATAAAAAACATTTTTTTCAAGAACACATTAGTGAAGTTAAAAGTAACAAAAGTGAGAATCTATGGTATCATATGCAATGGAAAAGCATCATGTCAAAATAAATATATTAAGTGGGTGTGTCGTTGATAAGCACATATGGATGAAAGATATAAGATTAGCATTATAAACCTGCTTTTTTTAAGAAGCTGAACTGATTCTGAAATATCATACAATGAATCCTTATGGACTTAATAGTGAATTTCATTAAAGACATCTCATTTTTAGCTAATGATTTTATTGACTCGGTCATGTAATTGTGGCTTATAAAAAATATGTTTTTTGTGAGTGTTTTTAGACTCCTTGAAGGCTTCTTATTGTCAAAGGGATAGATTTTTTTAAAGTTTGTTTGACAGTAGCCTTGTTTGTACAACTTCCTCTTTTTTCCCAGATATACATCCAGGAATTCAAACAAAAAAATTAATTGGAGCTAGAGACCTGTCACTGAAAGAGCTTACAAACCTTAAATTGTTGTGGTACTTTGGGGGAGGGGATATACAGGGAAGGAAGACACAGTCCTAAGCTATCTCTGAAATAGTAACTTCCAGGTTTTCAGACTCCTTATTAGATATTGACTGTGAGGGAGTTTCACACCAGCTCCAGGTACAAGTTCAGACATGGTCTAGCATGGATAATTAGTACAAGATAACTGAATGCTGGATGATGAGAAACAAGTACTCCATGCTCTACAGTACTCACACTAATGGCACTGAGGGAATAAGAAGCCTGTGCCAGGTTAGATGCAAGCATAATGTTATGTTACCTAACGGTGTGCTCCCACATCTGTGCTTCAAGTTCCCAGAAAAGTCCAAGTCCTAAAACACATGTCTTGGTGCAAGAAAAACCACTAGAATCCCACTCAAACTTGGGAGATCATATCCTGCTGAGACATGGAAGAGATCTTTAAAAGGGAGTCCTCATTCTTAAGTTTCCACAACCCTTGGCCATATTTATAAAGACACTGTTGTCTTCAAGTTCAGGTCACTCGGTAGTTAGATCTAGAAAATCAACCAGGTATATTACCCCCAAATCCACCCAAGTATGAAATCCATGAGTGTGCCTCCTCTGGGCCCTTCATCTTCAGCTTACGTGGAGGATGGTCGCACACCTGCACCCCATCTACCTGACCTCAGACTTAGAAAGTTGCTTTTGAAATGTACTTCCTACTAGAAGGGCTTGGCCTCCTCCTGTCTTCTAATTCTCAGTCGCTGTAATGGAATCTCTGGCCACAGCCTGTGGGACATGTGGAACCCTTCCACTGATTCCTGTACCACAAACTGTCAAATGCCACCATTCTTCTAGTAGAGATAGGTTAACAGTTTCCCTGTATGATGTCAGCAGGTGGCTGAACTATATCACTCACACTTATGGCATGCTCCTCTCCCATGCAAAACAGACTTGATGCAGGTCTTGGATTACTGTTTGATGTCCACATGGACACTTAGACAACTTGATTTTAATTACAGAAAGTGGGAACTTTTCACCAACCTGCAGAAAAATCAACACCAAGACTATGAACAGCAGAAAAATAATGCCAGGAAGAGGAGCTTGACATAACCTTGTAGTTAGCACAGAGGCTTCCAAGAAAAAAAAGTGTCAAATTAAATGGCTGGAAGGATGAAGCCAGTCAATGACTCATCAAAGAGAGCCCCAGTGATATAGGGCTGCAAATATATCACATAGCTACACATTTTAACTACATTTGACATTATGGTACAGTATATTACACACCTTTTCAAAAACACTTTCTAGTAATTTGCTTTGGTTTATATTGCAATTACATACAATTATTTTGCTGATTTTACACAAATCTATGATTGTTTTAAAAACAAACCTGTATCTACCATTTCTTTTAACAAAAATGCACTTAAATGTTCAAGGCAGTCATATAATATACAATTTAAACATCAATAAAAGAAAAAAAAGAATAACTGGTGTTTCTCATCATCTTAATTTTTACTCAATGTTATGTCTTCTTTCAATATTGCATTCACCTCATTAAGCACTGGCAAGTCCAATACATTATTATACAACTAAAAGGTACAGATATCCAAGCTTCAGTCTAAATAAAACAAATAAAATAGCTGGCAAACCCAATGAATTTATTCAATAGCATTTTAACAATTAACTTCTCTGTTCTGGAATACATTGAACAAAATTCTGAATGGAGCTAAAATAATCAGGCTAATAGTGTTACTGCTAACCCACTGTCATCAGCATGGTTTCCCATGTCTACTCATTTCCATTTATCTTGGTACCTTATCAGGACTCAGACACTCAAAGATAGAAGAAAAGGATAACATACACCTTCTCTCTCTTCTGGCCAGGGATGCCCTTACTATTCTTTATGGTCTTCAACTGCCATGTACCTGACCCCCAATACATCTTTCTTTGCAAATAGCTCTATTAAAATCAACCAGGTATGAGCTCAAATTCATATTAATAATTACCTATCAAATGCTGTTCAAAAATGTGTGTGTGTGTGTGTGTGTGTGTGTGTGTGTGTGTGTGTGTGTGTGTGTGTGTGTGTGTGTGTGTGTGTGCATGCAAACAACATTTTGTCTGCTGGAGATTAAATATGTTAATATGTAGCACATGCTCCACCCCATATATGTTCACATGACCCAGCACACTGATACTACACTTGCACTGTTATCCTCCATTAACAATACTCAGCAGCCTTTTCTCTCCCCTCAGTTATCCCTCTTATTATTTATAACAATCATGATAATGGCTGCCAAAACTTAAAATCCTGATTAGTCATTACAATGTTAACATATAACCATAATACCACATCTAGTAAATGCTCTTGAGACTTTGTCAGATCAATCAAATTGAAGTATATATGTTATCAGTGACATATAGAAAACTTAAGCAGTAATTTAAACTAAATTAATAAACTGTGTTATATACTAAAATGACTCTTGAAAAGCAGCATCCTACTTACTAAAATATAAAACCATACATTGTACCTTATACAATTACTTATTATTTAAATCCTTATTGCATGCAAATTACTTTCCCCTGAAAAGTGATTACCCTATCCAAGGACCCTATATCACCTACAATTTCACCCTTTTAATGCATGTGACACAGTCTTCCCTATGAACATTCAGGAGACCAAACCCTTTTACTCATCTGCTATGGGCCTAATGACTGCATAAACTTCAGAGTGGTTATCAATTAAACCATTATCACTCATCCAGACCAATACAAGATAGCCATACTCACCTGCAGACATAAATGTATGCTGTCCTGCCAAATCTGTTTTAGAACCTGTAATATCAAAAGCAGACCACAAGGTTCCTAGTCAACAGTGCTGATAAACACTCATTAGCTACCTTACTGATGCTTATATTCTTTAAACCAAATACTTCACATCTTGTATGTGAAACTACCACAGAAATACACTCACTTTGTTTTTTGTTTTGTTTTGCTTTTGTTTCCCCACACTTGTTACCTGCATTGATTGCCAATCATTAGCTACCTTCTGGCCAATCAACCCATTTGATCTCTCATCACTGAGGGTCACAACTGGATGATGTAAAGGACTGACCTTGATGGTTGTCCCACATTTCCACAAGGAACACTGCCAGCAAGCAGTCCTAGTCTCAACTCTAAGGCACAGGAAGTGGATCTCCTTGTCTCCACCAGGGAAACTGCACTTCTGTATGTGCTTCCTGAGTGTCCAACAACCCTCTCCTCCCCCTGACTCTTCTCTATCTCCTTGCTTGGCTCCACCAGTGATGGGGCTGCTAATCAAACCCTGGCCACTCAGCACAGTCAGGGCACTACTCCTCTGTGCTATGTCTTGAAACATGCACTTTCTCTGCAAAGTTAACCTGCTATACATGCTCAGTACTGACAGCTGCTATACTTTACTTCCAGTATGGACTCTTTATGGTTTGAACTAATGTGAACAATAAGATAAAAAATAAAACTATTCTATATGCATCATCTTTACTTATATTTAACCCTATACTATGATAGGGCAACTTCACCTTTCACCTCTATCTACACCTCACCACTTCTAATAAAACTGCCCAGTGGTTATTTATGGTTCAAGGTGTTCACCATTCAGCCTCATCAGAAAGACACATCTTCCCTGGCAACTTTCAAACTACATACAAGGGCCCATTGTCAATCCTTTATACATTTCATAATAACATGGATCCTTTCCAATGTTGGTGTAACCAATCAGTTGCCTTTAACAGCAGAACCCTAATACATTGCTACTACACTATGGCATTGGGCATCATTCTTTACTGCTTTCATTCCAGAAGGTTGCTTGTACTAGCAAAGACAAACCATGCACCCCTTAACAAATTAACCACACCAACAAGGGACTTGTGCATTTTCCTGCAAATTATGTTTAGAAACCCCATAAATGTTATGAAAACAGACATGATTTCTTGTCCCAAATAGCAAAGTAAGGTTGCTAGGCAATTTCACAACGGATTAAATTGTCAGTATTCAGCTAGTCATTCTGTGAACCTGGCTAGCCCCGTAACACGTAGGAACTATTTTAAGGTAAACTTCCTACTGCTAAGTGATAATCTGTCATGATCTCAAGCTCTCATTTTAGTATGCTCCTTTCCAAGGCATCAGGCTACTTACAGTCATTAGGCTATCAGAGTTAAAATAATTTCACTGAGCTAAGGTAAACATTAGAAAGCTTCATTAGCTCATACAAGTACAAAAAGTCACTTTCAGAAGCCAATGGAAAAAAAAGGCATTAGTCATATAGTTTGTCTCAGCTAGCATACAAATTGCTTAGCCTTCAATATAAGAATTGGCTATTGAAATAGAAAAAAGCCTGTGAAACTCTAAACTGTTCATTTATCATATAACATACATAAAACACAAAAGTAGCAATGCCTTTATCATCAAAATGAATAATCATAAAAACATGCACTAACTGAAGGAAACTGATGTAATTCGAAAAAAAATCAAATAAATGAAAGTTCATATTTTAGTCACAAGATAAATAGTCAATAATCTCCCATTATCTCCAAAGTTACCTTCTAAATGTTAAATGTGCTGTCTGCCATGGAGTGGCTCTTCAGGACTGAAAACAGGTCTTGCACCGCAGATCACCGCTGTAGTTTTTCACTACGTTTCTTATCCTCCCTATCCTTCATATTATCTGGCTGCATAAACTCAGCAGTCAATTCCACATGCTCCTACATAAAAACATATTTAATCTTTTCTGGCTCAAACTCATACACACACAATATAAAGCTTCATGTGCACCAATCAAAGTTTTCAACCCCATAGAAAGAAAAGTTTAGGAAGGGCTGGGTATAGTACCCTAATGTTTAACTGCTTTGATCAACATTTTTTTATTTATTTAACCTTTTGATAACAGGGTAGGTGGGCTGTTCCTTGGACCCATTTCAGCCACAACTCAGCATGCTGGCAAATTATAATACACAGTTAGTTACTTAGAGAATATCGGAAGTTATTTTACATGGAATATCACAATGAAACACAGTAATAGCCATACAAGAAAGCATGGCAAGCATCATTCAACACAGCAAGCTAACTTAGCATCATTAAACACAACAAATATAATATGCTATTAAGAAAAGCTATGTATGCTACAGTACATTTTCTTCAGGATAAACATGCTTGTTTCAGTGATAGGGTAGATCTGCAGATGTACACCTATCAGGACTGAAAATAGTCCATGTGAATCAGTACTCCACCCTGGTTACAGATTAACACACACACACACACACACACACACACACACACACATATATATATATATATATATATATATATATATATATATATATATATATGAAATCTAAATTAATAATAACTGCAGTACAAATGAATGAAAACAGTAACCACATACAAATCCTATCTCACACTACCACACATCCCAACTCTGAACATTCAGTTGAAATGCACTCATATACAAAAACATATTCTATATACTATAAACAAAACTCTATACTCACTTCCATTCATACACACATAGACAGTAACACACCACAGCAAACACGCTAATACACACACAGATACCACTAACAGCTTTTTTTCCAAAGAGGCAAGCCCCCTTGCATCCTCCACACCCCTTCAATGTTATTAATGCCAATTCTGAGTTTTCATATCAGTGGGGAAAGGGCATAGTCCTAATCACCATTATACTACAATTTTGCAGAACAGAAAATGGTTCCTTTTGATTAGCTGTGTCAAATTTTAGATAGCTTATATCTTCAGTGGTTTATAATACAGCTGAAAATATTCAATGAGCTGTGCATCTGGCCTAGTGAAAAGCATCAGACACACTTGACAAGCCAAGGAAAAAAATATTTGTATGAAGTGCCAGGACTCATCAGATACTCGGACTGTGTTCCCCAGGAACCTTGAAACTACCATCTCAAATGTGAATGTGCTATGTACAAAATTATTTTATGCATTTTATACTCTCCTACCACTATTTGTAATATAGCCTCCTCTCATGTGGGACCAAAAAGATCTTCTAATTATGAGTAATGACTCCAACAGGTTGCATTTTTCTCATGATATTTTGGGAATGAATGCCATTCTTATTTTTCCCCTATTCCTTGGTGGAAAGCCCTGCTCACATATAAAACATCTCCTCTTGCAGCTTTACTCATCTCAGTTCATTTCCACATCTCATCTAATTTGTGAATTCACTGGTCTACACTGAAAAGTTAATCTTAAAGGCTATTCCAAGAGAATCGTCTTTTGCTTCTACCACCCTCAAAAGCAGGCAAGTATGCTTGGTCTTTCAATCCTCCTTCTCCCAACCTTTGACAACCCTCTAAATTGCAAAGTCTAATCCCAGGTCACTGGTGGCTCAATCAGATGCCCTCTTCCTGCACTAGCAGGCCCAAACAGATTTATTGTGTGCAAATCATACTAAGATCTGGCATTACTTATTTAAATTCACGGTATCTTCACAGAACAATAGCTGAAAATTGGCTAGACAATATGAACAACACAGTGATATGAGTACGTCTCACAAAAAAATCATAAAAGAAAACTGTCATTCTGGTGTAACAGAAGAGTCTTCACTGAGATCCATATCATATACATCCACTGTAATCTATGTTTTATGATCTACCAATGCACTGTCAAATAAATCCTGTGTTTGTCTAGAGCATTGCACAATGGATTTCTCAGAGCACAACAGTTAATTCTTTCAGTCTTGCTGTGCCTTGAGGCATCTATCAAATCCCACTGAATAATCCAAAACCAAATTAGTTGCTCAAGACTAGATAAGTTAAGTAATTTATGTATACTAAACATGTTCAGAAGTTGTTGGCTCTGTCCAGACAGTGGGTATCATTAGGATTTCCTCATTGTCAATTGTTTTAACAAAAACTTTTCCTCACAGCTGTATATGATTACAGCGAATGAAAATAGCCAATGGCCACCCCTCTTCTGCTCTAAAGTAAACCTGAATCAAATAAATTAACATCTTTACTTTGCTTGGATTATATTTCTGGAAGTACATTGCCTTTTTACAACATGTTTTTTATTTGGCAAAATCACAAAATAGTATGGTGGGTAGAAAACAACATAGTTTTTATTTTTGACTTGAAAACTATGACAAAAGCAAGAAAAATGTATATGCCAGTACATCCAATGGGAAGCTTCACAGTCAAAAAAAGGCATGAAACATCCAAAATTCAAAATTCACTGAGGAAGTATTAGCAGCACAGTGACTGGCCTCTCTGGGATTCAATGAACAGAGATGTAAATTGTCCTATTTTTTCTGATCCTTATAGGCAGTTAAGATCCCCCAATGGAATATAACCTTTCCATTGATTTTAAGACCTTGGAGTTGGAAACATTTAGCTTGGGGTCAAGAATTCTCTAACAAGGGAGACCAAGGGTCCCCCCACCCTCTCAGGCAGCTTTTGGTGACTTTGAAAAGTTAGCAAATTTTATTCAGTCATACATTTTCACTGAATGTAATTCTGTTTTTTGTTGTGGACTCCAACAGGTTAACTCATTCAAATGTCATTATTCAAGTGACATTATTCAAGGAAAATGTGACAACTATCTGATGGTAATTGGTTCTAGAGCTGATTTGTAAAATGGTTATACTGAAAACCATTTGGAGCAAACCATGAATTTGGCCTTTTCCCCAGTGTTCTAATAAGAAGTTAGTACATGTAAAGTACGAAGAGATGGGTTACATAAGCTTGCCCTTCCAAAAAGCTTTGTTTTAAGCTCTCTAAAAGCTATGTGCTTATTATAAATCAGCATACAAATCTTAAGTACACCAGCTGACTGGTAGATGGATTATTTTTATTTTACATTTGTTTATCAGAGTAGTATATTAATCACATCTGACCATTTGCAGGTATTTCCAGAATGAAATAACTCACAAAGAAAATAAAGGTGGAACAGGGAGGAAGTTGTACATATAAAAACTGAAGAGAAATAACAATATATAACAAAAACTGTGGCAAACAGATGCAGTAACAATTGAGAGAGTAATGTGCATTTTACATTATTATATTTCAGGTTTGCTGTTACAAAAAAGTTCTTAAGAGGGAGCCAGCATCAAAAAATGCAAGTACATTCTAGTAATAATTGTTATTTTTGCAGCTACTGTTTATGTTTATACCAAGTAACAAAACCATAGTAGAAGCATCTGCCAAAAGGGTCGTAACATTTCTCACATTCCCCTGCATAGATCTGAGGCATGCAAGTAAAAAGAGCTACAACTATGCATCATGTCTTGGGGAAAGTGGCTTCCTCAAGTGTTCCCTTTAAGCTGGATTTAGAAAGCAGAAAGCCAGCATAGTCACACTGTACATACTGTGGATGTAGATTTCTTAAGGTTAGGATTTTGGAGTTGTCAACAATGGAAATGTAGAAATAGTTAAGTGGGTCTTACAGACTTGAGAGTCTGATAACAGAGTAAGCCATCCACTTGTTGAACATTTTGTAACTGTTTTACATGTCTTCTATGGTAACTTACTTAACCTCTTAGGATCCACTCCTTGAAACAAATTTCAGTACAGGTTATACTGCAGAGTTGTACAGCTCAGTAAAACAGGTTCCCTTCTACACATGGGTTTATAAAGTAGCTTAACTTATCTTAGGACTTATTTTTTATTGTAGTAGTACTTAGCATGAACAGCATTTTGTTTCTGTATGATCATCCCTAAATCCCTTAAAGTGCCACACAACCTCTAGTCCTTTTCCACCAAGGCTGATATTACTCTAGATTCTTATCCCACCATATGTCATGACTTTGCACTTACTGGCACTAAACTTCAAGGCAGAATACTGGCACAGTTGTTGAGCTTAAATGTTAATGTTAATATCTTCATTTAAATGTATTATTCTACATTTTGAGAGCCATTTATTTCATACTTGAGTTAATGATGTAAAAAAAGGTTAAGTAGTAATGTTCCTAAGATGGAACATTTATGCATGGCAGATAATGCTTTATATCTGTCTATTTTTTTTTCGACAAAGACAATAGCTCCTTTGTCACCTACCTTTTAAGCAATTAGTACTACACCGAGTAATGCAAGACTTTATTTCAAATTGTTTCAATAGACAGTATTATTCTACTATGAGATAAACAGTCATAGTGAGAGGCCACAGCCAACTACAATACTTATTTGATCATAAAAATCTACAAAAAATTTAAGAGTAGCTCCACAATCCAGAAATCAATACTGAGCTATGTCCACACTAACATAAAATTTGCATGCATGATTTTTTTATGTCAGTATACACTGTTTGTAAAATTTTTCCAAGATTGTTGTCAGACTCAATAACTTGTAGTTCAGTACTTTTCAGCTGTCACCCCCCCCCTTTTTTTCAAAGACAGGTCAGATAATGATATTTCTAGTCTGTTGGTGCATACTTCTTCTATAAAAAAATACTAAACGTATACACAAGAGTTAATGCCCTTATTTCAGTGTCATACAGGGGCATTCTGTATTGTTAAAAGGTGTTAAACATTGTACTGCAAAAGTTATTACCGTGTTTGATATGCTATCAAAATGATCATTCAATATATTGCCCAAGTCTGCTGGGTCATGTATCTACGTATTCCCCAATTAGAAAGGGACCAACTGGGTTGGAAGAGGTAAATGAATCAGCCTGCTGATCGTAGACTTTTTTATTATCTTTCTTTCTTGACAAATGCATCAGTGGATTTAGAGTTATCACTTATAATTTTCCTAATTAGTTATTTTGTGCTCTTAATTATTTGTGCATTTTTCGATAAATCAAATGATCTCCTTTTAATCCGTAAATAGACTTTTGATAGAAAATTTTCACCAGTATGGGGTTTTCCTTCCTGTACTTTTAATATCTTAGTCTATTATTAACATAACTTAGATCCTTTCCATTACACTTACAGTCTTTCTTGTGTGTTATGTTATTACATCCCCATATTTTTTGTAATTAGTTATACCTAACCAGTAAAGATGAGCAGTTGCCATTACTGCGTTTATTTTTAAAACATCAAAAATAATTGCATTATGGTCTGATATTTTTAAAGTTCAAAACAATGTAAGAAACTTCTCTGTGTGAAAGATTTTCAGTACAAATATTTCTAGTTAATCACTGTATATTAATCAGATCAGACAATAGTAGTAGAAGTAGCGAACGTAAATTTGTCTTAAGTCAAAACAAAACAAAACAAAAAGTAATAATAGAAAATATATAATTGTACAGCATTACTAAGTATTTGAAAGTAATCCAAGTAAGGCAGGCAGTCTGTTTCCAGTCGAAAAACCTTTAACTAGAAATATATGGACTGAAAATCTTTCACACAAGAGAAGTTTCTTATATTGTTTTGTTTTTGGACCCACTACACTTTACTGGGTTGTTTTGAGACTTCGAGGATACCAATGAGATTACTTGTTTTTTATATTTCTAAAGTTTAATGCTTTTACTGTGTCATAAGTTTGTCAAGATTTGTCATTAAAAGATCTAAAATATTAATCTTGCAGGAGATATAACAACCTGTTGTGGGCCATAAAAGTTTTTTAACATTAATAAAATAATTTCATAACTAGGTTTTCCCTTCATATACACCCAGACCATTTTACTTAAAATTTTCCATTATAACAGGTTGTTCAGAAGTTCAGAATATTACCTAGAGTTTCTATAAATCCCATGTATGGTTCAGTATTCATGGATAGACTTTGTTAATATGTGACTAATGTAGGTTGATCAGGAATTCAGAATATTATTTAGAGTTTCTATAAAGCCCATGCATGATTCAGTATTCACTGATGGACTTTTTTAATATGCAACTAATGTCAGACTTTCAGAATTCAAAACACTGTATAAATTGATTACTAAGACTATGTAATTTTATCTAAGGGTTTTAATCTTGCAAGAAAAGTGTCCTTAATCAGGATTAATATCCTACCACTGATTTGAGATATGCATACACACACTAAAACTTTGTGACTACACTGATATTTATTGCATTTTTGCCACAGGCTTCTGCTGTAATTTTGATATTACTGGAATGAAGTCCTACTAAAAGTTGTAAAAGTGAAAAATAAATATCCGACTCACGATGAAGAAAGACATTTTCAGGTCAAAAAGGCAAAAACTGAAGAAAATCCTGAAACAGCACCAAGGCTACAACTGTATAAAAACACAGAAACTTTAAAACAATGTAGTTTCTTCTCGTACAAAAACAACAAAAGGCTTAAGTACAAAGATGAACGCTTTCAGCGAGACTTCGCCTTCTTCAGATCATGTAGTATAAAGGTCATTACTGGTTAAAATAATAATAATTGACCAGTCATCTCTATTACAGCTGACACACTTCAAAACACAAAGCAAAAAAAAAACTCTCAAAAATAAAAAATATGATATCACAGAAATATATCAGCCAATCATAAACTAGAAAGGTTTTCATATAAAAGTTAAAATTAAAAAAATATAATTTGAAACCAAAGTATATATATGCTGCAGATTTTTAGATGTATGTATACTATAATAATATTAACTTCTCTAAATACTTCTGGTTAAATTTATATTTTTAATGTATAAATGAATAACTGACTCCATCTACCTGATTTGATTATAGCATATTTGTTTGTTCAATACTTTAAACTTTACCTCATTAAAATAAAAATGTTGTTAGTAAAAAAAGAATCATAGGGTCTAAAAGGCAAAATGTCCATAGCTGTAGCTATAGTCTTAGCCATAAATAACACCAAAAAACAAATCGTCATATGACCAAATATAAGCCCCGCAGCCACCATTTTGTTTAGGAACAAGGCTGATGTTATTATTTTCTATTAAAAGCCATGACCACACTGACTAAACTTTTAAATAATAATCTATGTTCATCTACACATCACTATGCTATCTTTATATGTATTTTTCACACACACATGTTTTTTTTTTTTTGTACTTTAAATGAAAATGTCATAGCTATGTAATGGAAGATTTTAGATCTTATTATTTAAGGAAATACAAAATTAAATGCTTTGACCGCATTAACAATTGATCTGGTTTGCGCACAAATAGGCTAACACTATACTGGTTATTTGAATGTTAGTAGTAAATTTCAGTCTTCTTGCCATATCGACCTAGCATGAATACTGATAGATTAGCATTTTAAAGGTTATTATGTCTCTATCAGTGGGCTTGACCATGGCTTTAATGGAAAACATTTCAGCCTTGTTCTTAAAATGGTGGCCAGGCGGGCTTCTATTTGGTCATATCCTGATTTGTTTTTTGGTGGTATTTATAGCTAAGACTATAGCTACAGCTACGGACATTTGCCGTTATATTCTTTAGTCCTGCATAAACCTCATTGCAGACTGACGGATTTTGATTTCTGTCTGAGCTCTGAATAGGTCATTGATTGGATGATTTAGTTTATGCCCATAGCAATGTAATTGCGAATATGGATGTTATAGTCCTTCAGTTATAAACAAGTCCCATTGCAGACTATTGGCCGAATTCGATTGGCTGTTGGAACTCTGAATAAACTATTGATTGGACTTTTTAGTTAATGCTTTAATGTAACCGCGAATGCGGATGCACCTTTTTAGACCCTATGATTCTTTACTAACATTTTTATTTTAATGAGGTAAAGTTTTCTAAAGTATTGAGCAAATCATTATGCTAATTCACGGAGGTAGATGGAGTCAAGTATTCATTTATACATTAAATATATGTATTTAACTGGAAGTATTTAGAAGTTAATATTCTTATGGTATTATGAACTCTAAATCTTCACAAATCATATACTTTGGTTTCAATGACATTATTTTAATGTGTAACTTTTTTATTGAACCCTTTCTAGTTTATGATTGGCTAGATATATTTTCTGTGTTATCATATTTCCTGGTTTTAGGAGTGATGTTTTGATTTGTAGTTTCTTGAAGGTGTGTCAGCTGTAATAGAGATGATTGGTCAATTATTATTATTTTAACCAATAATTACCTTTGTACTACATTATCTGAAGAAGGCGAAGTCTCACCAAAAACGCTCATCTTTGTACTTAGGCCTTTTGCTGTTTTTTGTACAAGAATAAACTACGTTGTTTTAAAGCTTCTGTGTCTTTATACAGTTGTAGCCATTGTGCTGTTTCAGGATTTTCTACAGTTTTTACTATATGTTGTATGTTGTAGTTCATATCTTTCTCAGCAGTATGACAGGTATTAACCAAGTATAACTGAAACATTTTATCAGATATTTTGTGTCAAGCTGGTATCACTTAGATGCTTTGTTTACATCTAAAAAAAACTTAACACAGAAATTATTTCTCCTGCAGGATAATTCTCTCCAAAATACCTTAAAGCAATTTTCCAGTGGTTCCACAAACACAGCAATAGTTGATGAGTCAAGTGCCATGGTGCATTTTCTCATTTGTCTGTTCTTCTGACTTGGTGGAACACGGGCTAAATTCTTGACTAGGCTTGTAAGGGCCTTAGGGCCAATAGCCTAGCAACGTCCTATGACCCTATGATCCTATTCTGTATTTGGGCTGTTTTGATTAAAAAACAAACAAACAAAAAAACCCTTTGTACACCTTCTGTTAAACCATAGCCTAAACACGTTTAATCTTTCTCCTGTGCCCTTATCTTGGAGTAGAGTACAGTTTGTCATTAGATTGTAATGAGGAACTATGAGGAAAACTTTAAATCTCTGACCACATTAACTCATAATGTGTGTTTTCTGTATGTGCCTCCATGTTTGCCCTTTTACATTTCTGTATGGATTGTTTTATATTCACACTGTGATTCTTGCTTGCAACTCTGCACTCTGTGTATGGCAGTCATTTTCTTGTTACTGTTCTTGCTGCACATTTGCTGTGTGTTCTTTTTATACTATTTTCTAAAGCCCTTTTAAACTAACACACAGTATATGCGCATATGTATGTTTTTTTTCTTATAAAAACTAATAGTATAACCACATCTTTTTAGAGTTTTGAGTATCCTTAACTGCTACTGTCTCTGCTACAGTTGACTTAAAGTTTACATGCTGAATCTATCTTAGAAAGTAGATTCTATTGTGTGGTTTCATCACTCATGCTGCATACAGACTAATATTTCTGTATGTGTGTGTAACTCATTCTCCAAACTTGCAATTCTCTTTTTATCATGCAGCTTTGCTATGTATTCCCATATACTTTCACCCCTCATTTAACTTCTCTTGAAACAACTAAAGCATCAAGTGTTTCAGATGCAAATGCAATTTATTTTTTGTTTTATTTTATTATATATTAGTTTGCCAGGAAAGTCAGACTGGTCACAAATCCTATTTTTAGCAGAGGCCTGGAGAGAAAATCTCCTTGAAGTTTAAAATTACAAACTGAAAATGCTAATACAGTTCAGGCAGCAAAGACAAATATCTGCAATTCAATTTACAATTTAAGTAAATTATTTTAAATTACATTTAAATAAAAGTTATGCAAGTAGAAATCTCAAGACTTACTTCTACTAACTTCAGATGGTTTAATTGGTGCTACCAAACTGTTCAATAATCTATCCATGATAGCACCCTTTACACTTAATGATAAAGATGCTATCCTAGCCTCTGGAATTTCATTTCCTACATAAATACAGTTCCTTCTCAATATAAGTTTTGTTTTTAATCTGGTTCTGTAGCAGTAAAAACATTAAAAAGTCCCATCTACTCATTTGTCTTTAAGCTGTTTGACTGTCCTTGATTTCCTGCCATACTCACCTATTTAAGCACTTCCTCAGCAGCCAACTTTAAAATAATTGGCATTTGTGTACCATCAGGCATACTCTTACAAGGTTTGCTCATGATTTGAAATATTAATTGCTCTTTCATTCTTAACCGGTCACTTTACATACTTTTATTTGTGACAGACTAATAAAAATTAATAATACACAATAACTTCTTTACTGTGCTTTTACAACTCCTTATGCTCCAGAAGTTTATTCATTTCACCCTTCAGTCATTAAAAGCCCATTTTAGATGGGGCATGGCCAAGATGGCTAACTGAGAGCAGTAACTGAAAAATGCTCATAACTTAAAACCCTTATTCTGACAAAACAAAAATTCCTGATAGTTATTTATATCTGCAAATATTTGGAAAGGATAAATATAGTGTGAAATTCTTCAGAAGTCACAATTTTCTTATCAGAATGTCATTTACTTTGTCATGAAAGAAGAGACTACAAAATGAGTCATTTAAAATGGTTCTCAGGGCTCCTCTGTTAAAAATGAAATCCAGTCACTGATTTCAAATATGTGAGGCATGTCAAACTAACAAACTTGATGAAAACCTGAAAACTTTAAAGAAGAATGTAGGAAATGGATCAATTGGGAAGTTTAATAAAACAGCAAGGTATACACATTAATAACATAGAAGATGTCTTAAATGATCACGTTGGGAGAATAGCAAGAGGTGAGTCCCAAAGAGAGTTCTTAAAGCAAAATTTGGTTCACAGATAAAGTTGTGATCTGGAAAAAAGACCAAGACCAAATAATATGAGAATATATGGAATACTAGAAAAATGTCAGGGAGACAACATTATAAGTGTTTTAACAACTTGGCTTTATAAAAATGTGAATTGGTGAGAAACCTTATTTTTTGGGACAGAGAGTGCCCAAAGATCTTTGGTAACACCTTAAAGAAAGAAAATGTACCTCCTCACTCTACAATAGTTTAATTTGTTTCTAACGCAAAGATCAAATACTAAAAGTAGCTAGGTCTATTCCACCCATTAAAACAGGTGAACATCAAGTCTAGTTTTATAATGACTACTCCATTATGGTAATGAATAAAATAAAAGCATGCTTACCTCTAATTAGAGAACTTAAAAAGTGACATTAAAGCTAACTTACTATTTCCTAGAAAAATAAAAATCTCTCTTCCTGAATTAATTAAAACATTTGATAAGGTAGAATAAGCAACTCTATTTGTTTAGAAATAAGATACTTAACTGTAATGAAGAAATGGAATGGAACTCAGTATCCCTCAAAAGACAGAGAGAAGTGAATACATGGAAAAATACTTCTAAAATAAAAACAAAATAAAAAAATAAAAAATAAAAACAAATGAATTCCTTTCTTTCTGACTGTAATGTCTAGATTTATTTTATATTAGGCTTATGTGTTAATCAAATGAATATCTTAATCCTATGTATATCAAAGGTTGATATAAGTATTTTAGTGCACATAAAATGTATTTATTTTTTATGTAATATATTCATCCATTACATATATCTTGAAGGAATTATTTACTATTCTTAGTTTATAATCAAACTTCAATGTCAATAGGTATTGTTATGTCAGTTTCATAAATGTGTTAATAACACTGTAACGTATGTTCAAGAGATGAGGAAATAATATCTTGTCTAACATTTTCCAATTATTTTTCTTTGACAAGCCAAGTTTTACAATTATTGGGAAAAGTACGTTACTTTTACATATATATCTTTGCTTAAATTTAAGATGGTGTATGTTTATTGTACTAAAGAACTGAGTGAATGGTGATGACTGATACGACAGAGGTAAGGTGCATTTTGTAATGTTGTGGCTGTCAATCAGGCAGCATTAGCTTTTACCATTTTTTTAACTGAACACAGCTCAATGAATTAATTGATTTCAATGCAGCTGATTTTCATATTAGTGCTTGAGACAAAAGAGCACCTTTAAGAAATGCAAATAACTTACTTTTGGGCTTGTTTAACGTTCTGACTGCTTCCTGTGTCACTCATCTGCAAATGTGGGGTTTTGACAAGCTCAGAGAGTCAATGTGCTCACATAACCATTGATGAGGAACTGAATAGATTCCAGTGCAGCTCCAGAAAGAAAAAGTAATCTAAGATGCATCTGAGACATGTATTCAGAATTATTTGAGGAAAATACTTTAAATATAAACAAAACTGAACTGCTAGAAATCAGACACAATCTAGATATTTTAAAGGAACATGTGCACAGAGTATGTGTTATAGTTACATTATCACATTTAAGGACTTTCATACGTTAAGGTAGAAAAAAATGTAATCATAAGGAAATGCATGCAATGGTTTAACTATTTATAAGCTATAAGCATGGTTATGTTACTTCATAGTAATAACAATCATTCCATACACTATGTGAAATAAAATCTGCTTGGTTTGATGTTTTCTGCAAATGTAAGCACTCTTAGGTGCCAAAGTTATTTATTTTGCTCAATTTTTGTTACTACTATTAAATACATGTGTTGTTGGTTTCTGACAAAACATGAAAATGAAAAAAAAATGAATTTGTTTATATATGCATGTGTGTATATTTTTTTATTTAATTGCTATAACATGCTTAGAAAGTCTAAGTTACAAAGGCTACTTTAGTTAAAAATAAAATATCAAGACTTATTCTAGTATGAAGCTTTATTAGAATGTTATTGATTGAGCTATTCTACTTATTAATAAGTGCCTGCTAATATTATTCCTTTTCTTTTTAGAAAGAAAAGCTATATTAAGTTTGCTTGATTTCTCAAACACTATTTATTTTACATTTTAATCTGTCTTAGAAACATAAGACCCGTTCGCTGCTACATAAGTTTTCTAATTGATTATCGCTCTATCAATGTTCATTCTTTCCATCACTTTTAGAGGTTGATATACAATCACATTATGTTCTCTATGGTTTAGGTAATGTAATTTCAATTTAGTTTAGTGGCAATTGTAATATCAATAGCTAATTTCTGAAGAGAGAGAATTGCTGTAGAATATGATATGATTTATAAGTAAAACTTGATAATTACAGTTCTATACTTGGAAATAATGTAGAAGCAATAATAATGTATACTAGAACAAATTGGGTCTATATTAGAAGATCGAAACCTTAGGTAGTGGAATACCTAAAGTTCGATCTCTAAATATCGAAATGTAAAAAATCACGAACTGCTGTTTCCACACAAGGAAACAATGCCATTGGCCAAACTAAAAGAAAAAAAAATTTTTAACAGAAATCAAGTTGGGGGGAGCTTCGTTTCCAAACCCCTTGATGTGGGGGGGGGGCTGTGCCCTTACACCCCCAACTAAATATACTACCATCTCCAAGATCACTCTGCACTGTAAAAAGGGCAAAATCCGCATAACAGCCAAATGACTTGTTTCCCTGCGTTGAAATGCCTGTTTGTGATTTTTACATTTTGATATTTAGTGAATGACCTTTAGGTATTCGACTACCTAAGGTTTCGATCTCATGATATAGACCTGAACAAATCAGCAAGACACAGTTTCATTATTTATCTCTTAGATTAAATATAAATAAAAAAAATAAAAACTAAAACCAAATGAATTCCTTTCTTTCTGACTGTAATGTCTACATTTATTTTATATTAGGCTTATCTGTTAACCAAAGGAATATCTTAATCCTATGTATATCAAAGGTTGATGTAAGTATTTTAGTGCACATAAAATGCATTTATTTTTTATGTAAAATATTCATCCATTACATATATCTTGAAGGAATTATTATTTACTATGCTTAGTTTATAATCAAACTTCAATGTCAATAGGTACTGTTATGTTAGTTTCATAAATGTGATAATAACACTGTAACGTATGTTCAAGAGATGAGGAAATACTATCTTGTCTAACATTTTCCAATGACTTTTCTTTGGCAAACCAAGTTTTACAATTATTGGGAAAAGTACGTTACCTTTACATATATATCTTTGCTTAAATTTAAGATGATGTATGTTTATTGTACTAAAGAATTGAGTGAATGGTGATGACTGATGCAACAGAGGTAAGGTGCATTTTGTAATGTTGTGGCTGTCAATAAGGCAGCATTAATGTTTACCATTTTTTTTTAACTGTACACAGTTCAATGAATTAATTGATTTCAATGCAGCTGATTTTCATATTAGTGCTTGAGACAAAAGAGCATCTTTAAGAAATGCAGATAACTTACTTTTGGGCTTGTTTAACTTTCTGACTGCTTTCTGTGTCACTCATCTGCAAATGTGGGTTTTTGACAAGCTCAGAGAGTCAATGTGCTCACATAACCATTGATAAGGAACTGAATAGATTCCAGTGCAGCTCCAGAAAGAAAAAGAAATCTAAGATACATCTGAGACATGTATTCAGAATTATTTGAGGAAAATACTTTAAATATAAACAAAACTGAACTGCTAGAAATCAGACACAATTTAGATTTTTTAAAGGAACATGTGTACAGCGTATGTGTTATAGTTACATTAGCACATTTAAGGGCTTTTATACGTTAAGGTAGAAAAAATGTAATCATAAGGAAGGACATGCAATGGTTTAACTATTTATAAGCTATAAGCATGGTTATGTTACTTCATAGTAATAACAATCATTCCATACACTATGTAAAATAAAATCTGCTTGGCTTGATGTTTTCTGCAAATGTAAGCACTCTTAGGTGCCAAAGTTATTTATTTTGCTCAATATTTGTTACTGCTATTAAATACATGTGTTGTTGGTTTCTGACAAAACATGAAAATGATAAAAAAATGAATTTGTTTATATATGCATGTGTGTATATTTTATATTGAATTGTTATAACATGCTTAGAAAGTTTAAGTTATTAAGGTTACTTAAGTTAAAAATAAAATATCAAGACTTATTCTAGTATGAAGCTTTATTAGAGTGTTATTGATTGAGCTATTCTACTTATTAATAAGTGCCTGCTAATATTATTCATTTTCTTTTTAGAAAGAAAAGCTATATTAAGCTTGCTTGATTTCTCAAACACTATTTATTTTTCATTTTATTCTGTCTTAGAAACATAAGACTCGTTCACTGCTACATAAGTTTTCTAATTGATTATTGCTCTATCAATGTTCATTCTTTCCATCACTTTTGGAGGTTGATATACAATCACATTATGTTCTCTATGGTTTAGGTAATGTAATTTCAATTTAGTTTGGTGGCAATTGTAATATCAATAGCTAATTTCTGAAGAAAGAGAATTGCTGTAGAATATGATATGTTTTATGGATAAAACTTGATAATTACAGATCTGTACCTGGACATAATGTAGAAGCATTAATAATGTATACTAGAACAAACTGGGTCTATATTAGAAGATCAAAACCTTAGGTAGTCGAATACCTAAAGGTCGATCTCTAAATATCGAAATGTAAAAATCACGAACTGCTGTTTCCACACAGGGAAACAATGCCATTGGCCAAACTAAGAGAAAAAAAAAGTTTTTAACAGAAATCAAGTGGGAGGGGGCTTCGTCTCCAAACCTCTTGATGTGGGGGGGATGTCCCCTTACCCCCCTAATTAAATATACTACCAACTCCGAGATCACTCTGCACTGTAAAAAGGGCAAAATCCGCATAACAGCCAAATGACTTGTTTCCCTGTGTGGAAATGCCTGTTTGTGATTTTTACATTTTGATATTTAGTGATCGACTTTTAGGTATTCGACTACCTAAAGTTTCGATCTTGTGATATAGACCCGAACAAATCAGCAAGACACAGTTTCATTATTTGTTATCTCTTAGATTAAATATAGAATTTTAGAGTAGTTTAAGAAAATATGCAGGTCATAATGTTAGAGAAGATAACATTTGTTAAAATTACTTCATAAGTCTGGTTCATATAGATAAACTTTGACATGTCTAGTGCTGAATATCAATGTTAATCTGTGCAGAAGCTGGCAGAGATAATTTTAGAAATAATTTTACTGTTCTAATTAATGTATGTAAATATATGATTAATGTATTATAAACTGGAAGATAAGTATAAATACATGTTATTCTAGTGTTATCATTACAATAACTTACATGAGATTAAAAAGTTAGGTGATTAAAATATACTGGCATTTAATATTGCTTTAATTAGCATGCATTGTATATTAAATAATCTAGTTAGATTATTAATTTCAAATGTTTTAAAGGGGAAATTAGTTCAGATTAAAATGTATTCTATATGACAGTATTGTTTTATTTAATGGTGTTCTTAGTCTCTTAATTTATAGTTATAATTGCATTAATTATTTTTAAGTTACAGTAACTTTTTTCAATTGCTTAATGTTAAGGATAACTATTAGGATATTAGTTCAAACAACAGTAATGGGATAAACTTTATTGTTATATCTCAGCAAATGATCTTCCTTTTATATATATGAAATACGGATATACTCAATTTGATTATATATAATATTAATGTATTCAATATCAGCAACAAAAAGACAGCATTAATGAAATGCTTAAAATTAAATAAAGGTGATATTATATTTCTGCAAGAAATGCATTACTTGAATAAAGATATTACATTTTTGAATAACACTGGTTTTGAGACTTTAGCATCCACTTCTTTTAATAACAAAGGGGAGATGTTGCCATACTACAGAAAAAAAATCTTTACGATGCTCAGAAATATTAACACCATTAATGACCCCAAAGGAAAGTACACAACTGTAATTATACAATTTAATAAACTTATACAGTAGATATTTTTTATTAGATACCTGGAGTAGGTGTAAGAGTAGCAAAAGATGAATTAAACTTATTACAGAATCATTGCAGTGGTAGTTTAATATTAGCTGGGGATTTTAACTGTATAGCTAGTATAGATGAAACAAGTAAACATAAGAAAACTAGAATTGCATGTGGATCAGTAATAACAACTTAATTGATTTAGTAGTAAAGGTGGAAGACATATTTTTAGCCCACTATTATTATGTTCATAAGCCACAAACTCAAATTGGTAGGATTTATGTTTCTTTAGATGTATTTAATAAAGTTAGTTGTTTTACAACTAACTTTTGACCTTTATCAGGCCATAATGCCTTAAGTATTGATTTAACAATGGATTTAATGATGTTTCACATTGCTTACACATATTTAGCTTATATGACAAAATTAGAATAGTTTAAAAGCTATCTCAAGGAACAAATAGAGGAATTTCTTAAAAGAACAATGAACTATTAAATAAAATTATATTATAAGATTCTATAGAAACAACTATCTAAGATAAAAAGGGAAGACAGTCTAGTAAAAAAAATTAAAGAATGGGATAAAGAACTCCAAAGAGTACAAAGAAATATGAAAAAAGCTAAGCACAGGATACAAAAGAAGAAACTGGATAATACCGAAATCATTAAAAAACTAACAATGCAATATAAAACATTTTAACATACAAACTGAAACTCCATTAAAGAAATTAAAATTACAAAGTTATGCAATGACCCCTAAAAATCTTCACAGACTGGGAGCATACTATTAAGTAAAAAAGGCTCAAATTAATAGTATTAAAAATCCACAGACAAAAAATAAATTTCAGATATAGAAGGAATGCTATATATTTTCAAAAAAACTAAATAGTCATAAAATTAATTTGGATGAATGAAAAATAGATAATTATTTAAACAAAATATTATTAGTGAGATTAACATCAAATATCATTATTAAATAAACCAATATATTTATCAGAACAAATGTAAGAATAGTAAGAGTCCAAGACTAGGGGCCGGATTCACGAAGGCTTACATGGAGTCTAAGAGTAGTGTAAGACTCCATGTAGCCTTCGCGATCCAGGAACAGCCCAAAGTCCGTGTAAGAGTCAGTCTAAAACGGCTCTTACACGAGTGGGCGTTAGCTAATCAGCCCACTTGCAGCCGAATAGCATGCAAATGAGGCTGATTAGCGATCCAGGAAGCCAAGAACAGCCCGTGTAAGAGCCGTGTTAGCTGCAGAAATGTACTCAGTTGACAACTGAGCACGCTTCTGCAACACGCAATGGAGCCATGTCAGCTCCAAATAAAGGGTGCATATGTTATAGGCAGCATGCCAATGGCCAAATATGTGGCCATTGGGAATGCAACCCATGCAAAAATATTAAAAATATAATTTTTTTTTCGCAATTGCCGATGTGTAAACCAGCGCAGCCCACGCAAACGGGCTGCGCTGCATAAAACATGAAAACGAAGGTTTTAAACCTACAAATGTAGGTTTTATGCAATACATGGAATGTCAATGGAGGGACCAGCATAGAAAAACCAACATGGCCACCGTAGTGGTTGCCAAGGGGGGAAGCCAAGTCTAAGAGATGTAACTAAGCATTAGTAGGCAATCTGATGCAAATGAGGGTAAGGATACTGAATTCCACTGTCTCATAGCAAATGAGCACATTCTGAGTAGTGTAAGAGTTACAGAAGGGGGAGGAACAGAGTAGGAGATAGGTGACATCACAGGGGGAAATGGTAGAAAGGGATGGAGTTCATTGGAAGGTAGAGTTACATGACAGATGTCAGAGAGATATCAAGGAAGGAGGTGTGTCACTCAGTAAACATGAGAAAGTCAAGAAATGGAAGGTGTACACTGTTGCCTACACCAAAGTTTCTTGCTGGACGTGTATGCGCATGTGTGAGCGCCATGAAGCCTTAGTAAGCGGTGTCGCTGTAAGACAGTGTGCGCGCGTGTAAGGCAGACTAAGCATGTGGGAGCGTGTTGGGAGATGTTTAACACTGTTTGCGCGGGCATGCACGCGTTTAAAACCGAATAAGCAGATTTAAAACTGTGTAAGTATGTGTGCGCGCGTGTAAGCCACTGTGAGCGTGTTTCTGCTGGTTTGCACACAGCTCCACCCTGAGGAACCAGAGAGGAAAAAGGAAGCAACAGATGTACTAGGAAGTTAGCAGGGAATACTGCTGGAGCTAGCAGGTGAAAACAATTAGATGCAGGCAATTACACAGGCAGAATACTAGGCCAGCGCAGCACTTAAAACTCTGCAAACAGCAGTGCAGAATGTTTCTCTCAAGAGACACTGCAAGACAGGAGTTAAGTTATCAGAAGTGAAAACTGAAAAAGCTGAACTCAGAGCAGAAATGTTAGGGGCTGCCATAGCTGTCATAATGAGACATAGGCGACTTGCTGAGGGTGGTGACAATGCAGATGGTGCCAGACAACCCGCAGTGAGGAGACGGAGAAGAGTGTACAGGCCCAGGGTCACCTACCACGGGTTACATGAGCTGGAGATAGTAGAGCACTATAGAGTGGACAGAGACCTCCTGCAGCAAATAGTGGAGCTGTGCAGGCCACGCCTCACACACAGAACCAACAGAGGGGAACCCATCCCAGTGGAAACCAAGGTATGTGTTGGCCTAAGAATACTAGCAACAGGTACCTTCCAGAGACCAACTGGCGATATGATGGGGATATCACAGGCATCAGCTTCCAGGGTACTGCACCAGTTCCTGGATGCCATGTCAGCACATGTCGGTGATCATGTATACTTCCCCAATGCCCGTGAGGTATTGGCCAGCAACATGCGTCTCTTCCAGCAAATAGCGGAATACCCTGAGGTACTGGGTGCTATAGACTGCACGCACATACGCATCAAAGCACCAGCAGGAGAGCGTTCTACGGCCTACATAAACCCCAAGGGCTTCCCTCCATCAACTGCCAGGTCGTGTGTGATGCCCAGGGCATAATAATGAATGTGTGTGCTGGCTGTCCTGGGAGCTACCACGATTCCCACATCTGGCATTTGATGCAGCTGTACCAGACATTTGCCAATGGGGACATCCCACGGACACCTAGTGGGGATGCAGGATATGCACTGGAGCCATGGCTGATGACACCCATCAGAAAGCACACACACCTGAACAGGAACGCCATAATGAGGCACACGCACAAACACGTAATGTAATAGAGAGTGTGTTTGGGCTGCTCAAGTCACGGTTCCGTGTCTGGACACATCTGGTGGAGCCTTGCAGTACACACCAACTACATGTACCCAAATTGTCATGGTATGTGCTATGCTACATAATATGATCTTGCGAAAACAGCTGCAGCAGGACCAGCATAGGGCTGGGCCAAACAGCCCCCCACCATCGCCAAGGCCACCACAGGCACAGCGTGACTCGGAGGAGGAACAACCTGAGCCTGCCCCAGTAGGCAGAAGGAGTCGTGCCCAGTATGCCCTGGCCTTGGCAAAGAGGCAACGCATAGCACATACATTGGCTCAGTAGGAACCTTGGGAATGATACCCCTCTCTGACTCACTCATATAGTAACAGGGATGCCTAACGTGACACAACCTGCTCACAAACATGTACAGGGAAGTGTAATATGTGCATCCGACAGAGGCAGCCCTGCAGCACCACCTGAGGCATGAATGCTATGTGTTAAGTAATGTAACACCAAGTACCATATGCACACCTGAGGACCCCGACTAACATCCTACCCTCAACAAGCAGCATGCCACAACAGGACAATGAGATGATGAAGTGCAACAAATGCTGAAGTAATGCAGTTAGGCAAAGGGGACCCACTGTGTGCCAGTCTGGGATGACATGCTGAGCATGACATGATGCACCACCTGCTAGGACTGGCGTGCACCTATCAGTGCAGGCCGTATGGATACTGGCAAAGGCTGTTGTCACGCACAGTGTGCCCTGAATAGGTAAGGCTCAAAACACAAACCTATCTCCATAGGTACCAGAAGGGATAAGAATAAGATAAGGGATAAGTTCAAACAGCAAGATGCATGCAGTCTAAGCCCACCCAGTATGGAGAATGTTGATAACTGTGCTGTAACAGAAATCTGAGTCAAGGCTCACAACAGCACCCTAACACTACCAGGTTACACCTCATACTGTGCTGTACATCCTCAAAACTTGGAACAAGCTACAAAAGGAGGGTGACCAGCAAGAATTGTCAAGGATAACCACACCTCCATGTTGGTACCACCACAAAAAGCAGCATGGACTAGCCATGCTCAAGTAACAGTGGCTAAAACTGCCCCCCAGTGTATAGCCTGCTACAGAGTACTGGCCCAACACCAGGAACTGCATCGGGCCCATGCTGGAATACATGAATATATCAAGTCCTCCAAACCACATTATATTGGGCGACTGCAAATACCCAGACACATAGACTGGGAGCATTATACCAGCTGCAACAGTGTAGGACAAAAGTTCATCGAATCCACAAACCAAAAGGCCCAGGAACAACGCACCACCCCCACAAGAGGGGCAAGCATACCGGATGTGATAATCAGCAACATGGGTACGGGATGTCAAGATGAGAAGTGTATTGCTCACTGGTAAAACCAGACCATATAGTAATCACACTGGATATACAAATCCTGACCACAGTCCCTGTCCGGAAAATCACAGTGGAAAACATGTGCTAAGCATTATTTGCACACCTCCAAACTGATGTGGAATCCATGAAAGGTCCCGTGCAGGTGCAAAATATGGGCCACGCCTCAGAACCTGTAAGACAACCATTCCATGAACACTGCCAGGAATGCTTGGATTATGCAGTCCCAAATTAAAACAAGACACAGTGCCTAAATCTGGCATGGTGGACACCAGCCATAACCAAAACATGCAAGAGAATGAGGAATCTACTACATGATAGAGCAAGCATGAACAATGACGTAATTACTGATCAGTAGTATGGCAATATAATCTGTCCACACATGCAATCCAGTAAGGCCAGGCACAACAAGTGGAATCTGTGAATCCTGAGGCAATGTTACACCTGCCCCAAGTACACAGACAACCACAAACTCCACCCAAGAAATACAAATATATGTGAGAGATGCAACCATCCATCCAAACCGGAGGCAGAGCTCCCCCAACTCAGTACACCCAAAACAAGTGAGTAGGAGAAGGTAACCACACACACCACAAACACATACCCACATAGACCTATCACAACTGCAAACCAAACACATAAACACAGAAATACATTCCCGGAGGCAGAAATCACACACACAGCACACCAACAGAGGCCACTAAAGCAGACACCCAATGAAACAGCCTCCAAACATAGCACATGCAACACATAGCACACAAAGCTGGTGTGCCAAACAGTCACAGGCCAGAAGGAGAAACAACATGCCCGATACAGTTGTAATAGGTGACTCCATAGTCAGACACACTGCTGTCCCAGACAGCAGACTGAACAAAGGAAAGGGTACAGTAAGCTGCCTGTAGGCCGCCACAATATGCCACATAACAGAAATATGTAGGTCACTCCAAAGCAAATAGAAATATGATGCAGTCATAGTCCATGCTGGTGTGAATGACCTGAGATGTACTGCCCTAGACTACATGTAAAGAGACACAGATGAGCTATCCGATTATGTAGTCCAGGCCGGTATGACACTCACCGTTTGCAGCAACCTACCCTTACCAAGAATAATGCCACAGTACAAACATGGAATGATCAGTCATAGCAAGTAGCACACTTACTGGTGTCATTCCAAGGGGATCCAATGTCTGTCTGCTTGGGATGTCATGCTTGACAAGCCATGCAGCTGCCCTTGGGATGGCCTGCACCTGTTACCCGTGGGCGTCTGAATAGTGGATAAGGCCTTTGCCACCTCCATACAGCCTTTTGTAGGCAAGGCTGAAAAGACTGACCCACCACCCGAGAAAACATAAGTGGGAAGAAACATAAGGGAAATGCTGACCAATGCCAGATGTGTACACCCCGATATGCATGCTCCCGAGGCCATCCCCAGAATAGAGAACATCGATGTCTGTGCAGTGCCAGAAACCTGCTGCAAGGCTCCTGACAGCACACCAGCACTACCAGGTTATACCACGTACCATGTGTCATGGCCCCAAAACCTGGAACACTACATAAAAGGAGGTGAGTATCCATAGGCAGCACAGACACCCATACGTCCAGGTAACTGACAATGCACAAGGCAGTGGAGTTCACCCATGTGCAACTAACTGTAGGCAAGACTGCTGTGCAGTCTGTAGCATGCTACAGACAGCACTCTCACACACAATAACCCCCCCCAACCGTCCTGAAGACACTGGACAGTATGAATGTGCCACCAAATACCAAACAAGGTACCACGAAAAACCACATAGGTGGTAAACCATTATGTATGGAAGGAGTAACCAGGGACCTAGGGACACAAGTGAACAGTAACCTGTTATGTGGCACCCACATTGCCAATGTGGCTAGGAAGACTGTCTACATGTGACACCGTATCAGGAAAGGAGTCACATCTATGGCAACAGAGGTCACTGTGCCCCTATACTTCATCCCAATCACACCCATAATCCAGTACAATGCCTCATATGGGATCTACCTTACCTGACACCTGCAGCAGTTAGAAAGACCGCAAAGGTACCTCACCAAGAGGATAAAGTGTCACACATATATGTCATATGCTGCCTGGCTGTAGACACCCCAGCTGACTCCAGTCACAGACTGCCCACACAGAGGCATTGCATGCCTGTTGTAGGAGGCCATGCCCAACACAGGAGTAATGGACATGCTCCACCCCAGACAACACATATCCATTGGAGCTGCGAGAGTGAGAGATGTCAACCTCAACAAATAATGAAATAGGATGTGCCGGTGGGACAGATACATAATCCAGAGGCTCCCCACACCCTGGACCAGAATCCCACTCCATGTTAGGCAGAGCCCCTCACTGACACTGTTCAACAGGAATCTTGCCAAGTGGATGGATGATTGTAGAGTTACAGTGGGGGTCTTCACTGTGTCATGTCCAGACAGAGGCACAGCAAAGCAAATAATACATGGCCATAATATCCACATAGCAAGGGGTCTCAAAAGCCACACACACTCTGGCTAGGCTAACAAATGCCCAGGGTGGATAGCCTAGTATGAACCTATGAACCTATGTAGATACAAATTGTACAGGACACGAAGGATAATCCCAAGGCTTACACAACTGATGGTAGGAGCCATGTTCGGAATCCACAGATATGCCCTGAATCACACAAATACCACAAACACACACACATATTGCCAACATACATCCCGACAGGTGCAGTGCAAACCCCGCCACTGCCACGAATGCAGAATATCTATCCCAGCAGACTGCTGGCCCCTGACATAGCAGATGCTGAGGTAACAGACAACATCTCCAAAGCAAAACACACAGCAGCAATGGTATGAGATGGTGACCTGGGCTTAGTGCAACATGGAGTCTAAGATGAATGGAATGCCAAACCACACTACTGCTCAATGTCAGCCGTACCACAGAATATGTACCCAAAGAGCAGTGTACAACAACAGTGGTCCTTCTCAACAAAGGTGTTGCCTGAATGGATACTGAACAGTACAACCCCAGAATCCTGAGAAGCCCAGATTGCACAGCTATGGAAAGGATCAGCATGTACCACAGACATAAGGATGTTGAGGACCTACTGACACCGGACCCAACCCAGTGTGGCCTTCTCAAGTGCAGATCCTGCCCCTAACCATGTTTGACTCAATTGAAACAGTCATTAAGGTCATTGATGAGGGCAATGTGCTCCACACAGTGTATCTGGACCTTGCAAAGGCTTCTATACAATACCCTACATGTTCAGTATAGATAGGCTCACCAGCGTAAATATAAACCCACATGTCAGTAGAGGGGTGCAAACCAGACCAAGGACAGAACAGACATGGTCAGACATGCTTCAGCCATGTCAGACTACAAACCAGATATAACTGGCATCCCACAAGGCTTTGTCCTGGTATCTCCCTCGTCTGGTATATATGTCCCATAGGTACAGGCAAACATGGAAGGACTGTGTCCTAACATGTTTGCAGAGGACTACAAACCACTCACCACATATGATCCACCAGCTGACACATGCATCCCACAAAAGGGCCACATAGAAACAGACAACTGGTGCCATAGCTATGTCAGCAAGCTAAGTGCAGAAACGTGTATAGTCAACCCCCGTGGATATACAGTAAGTGCCCACCAATCACCACATAGGTGTTAACCCATTATGTAGTTAACATGTAATGAGAGACCTGGGGACACAGGGTGATAGATATCCTGCATTGGACAAACATGTGCTGTAGTGTTTACAGAAACATACCATATACCCACCTAATCATGAAGGCTGTCAGATCTACATAAGGGGAGGTCATTGTGGCTCTGCAGTCCTCCTGCATCAGTGGTACAATCAACTATAATAGCCCCTGTGGGATGTACCTCAGCAGACACCTCCATCAACTGTAAAGTCCCCAACAGTACCTCATCAGGAGTATCAAACAGCCTACACAGATGCCATGTGTTGCCTGTGTTGCTGGCATCAATAAACATGCTGCACATAGTACAATCTGAATGGCAGTGAGCTATGCACATGACAGACCTGAACCCCAGCACTGACTTACATAGGACAAGCTGTACTGTGTGATCCATAACACAGAAGCCACTCCCACCCATGAGTGAACCCTCAGCACAGGCTACCCATAGAGTCACTTATCAATCTTCCTCAATAGGAATCCTGATGGGTGGACGGGAGATGGTAGGTTTATCCTGGGTATCACTGTCATGTGACAGGTAGACAGAGGCACAGTATACTAACCATGACATATGTCATGGCAAACTCCTCCTACAATGTGTGTTGAAGGACAAACACACTCCCCAACTTGCATTAGACATGGACTAGGGCACATCGCTAGTGTTTGCAATTGTACACCTATGTTGTGGAATACACTAACAATGTTGGACAAGCCTGGTGTAAGTAGTTCATATCTGAACAGAATGCAACATGGTCAGATGTACACAACTGGCCCCAACCAGGCTGTTGTGCCCACTATCGAAATGTAAAGCAGTGATAGCAGTAAAGCCCAGGTTACTGTCCACCACAGCCAAAGTACTACCAGTACACTATACAGTACTACAGTGTTAGGTCAGTGTGAAAGGATGTTGACAACTGTATGCAAAGTATCCCATGCAAACACTGCAGGCACAGTATAATCCTGTTGTGTTCACACACAAAGCAGTTGTACAGTAACTACACAACATGACACACAACCATAAACGGGTGATAGTTTGTGAAGTTCACACACATCCACAAATGTGGTGGGCTGCAGAGTCCAACATATGGAATGCTCACACTGGGCATGCTCACACACTTTGACAACATGCCATGGGAAGGCTGAACTGGGCATGCTCACACACTTGTTTGTGAAGTCCACACACATCCACAAATGTGGGGGGCTGCAGAGTCCAACATATGGAATAATCACACTGGGCATGCTCACACACTTTGACAACATGCCATGGGAAGGCTGAACTGGGCATGCTCACACACTTAGTCCAAATCTTGGTTTAGCAGTTGGACACACATATCTGGTATTGTTATGTGTTATGCCAGGAACCAACCACATTACAGCAGTCTGCCCAGTGCACACAGTTAAATGACTACAGAGACATACGTGATATAGTGGATCCCTCCCATATGCAAACAGTTTCCACAGATGCAGAAGTTGTTCATACCAACAGGGAATGCTATGGCAATAAAGATATGCAAACAGTCTATCAGCAACAAATAATGTGCATTTGACAATTAAACATAATGGTGTAGAGGTCAACACTAGGCTGTTTGCCCTAGGGAATGACAGCTTAGCCATAGTGTGCTTGGTGTTTGCCTCCCCACAGGATGCACATTCCCCTTTCCAAACACAGATGATGTCAGCACCCTATAAGTACAACAGGAGAAATGAAACTTCCCAGTAATCCGAATAGCGCGCTCTGCTAATGCGTCCATCTCAAGTGTCATGACATAGTTAGGAAGGGGTTTCAAATCCTGCAAGTGCTCAGTGCGTGTGTGTGTGAGGTTGGTGTGTGTGTACGTCTGTGTGAGGGAAATGTCCCTTTTGGCAAATAGGAAAAGACACTACAGGATGCACATTCCCTTTCTAAACACCGATGATGTCAGCACCCTATAAGTACAGCAGGAGAAAGGAAACCTCCCAGGAATGCGAGTAGCGCGCTCTGCTAATGCGTCTGTCTCAAGTGTCATAACATAGTTAGTTAGGGGTTTGAATCCGGTGAATGGCAAGTGTGTGTGTTTGTCTGAGAGGGGTTAGTGTGTGAGGGAAATGTCCCTTTTGGCAACTAGGTGAACAGACTACAGGATGCCCATCCCCTTTTCTAAACACCGATGATGTCAGCACCCTATAAGTACAGCAGCAGAAAGGAAAAGCTCCTAGTAATCCGAATAGCGCACTCTGCTAATGCGTCCGTCTCAAGTGTCATAACATAGTTAGATAGGGGTAGTTAGATAGGGGTTTGAATCTGGTGAATGGCAAGTGTGTGTGTCTCTCTGAGAGGGGTTAGTGTGTGAGGGAAATGTCCCTTTTGGCAACTAGGTGAACAGACTACAGGATGCCCATCCCCTTTTCTAAACACCGATGATGTCAGCACCCTATAAGTACAGCAGCAGAAAGGAAAGCTCCCAGTAATGCGAATAGCGCGCTCTGCTAATGCGTCCGTCCCAAGTGTCATAACATAGTTAGGTAGGGGTTTGAATCCTGTGAATGGCAAGTGTGTGTGTTTGTCTGAGAGGGGTTAGTGTGTGAGGGAAGTGTCCCTTTTGGCAACTAGGTGAACAGACTACAAGATGCCCATCCCCTTTTCTAAACACCGATGATGTCAGCACCCTATAAGTACAGCAGGAGAAAGGAAACCTCCCAGTAATCTGAATAGCGCGCTCTGCTAATGCGTCCGTCTCAAGTGTCATAACATAGTTAGATAGGGGTTTGAATCTGGTGAATGGCAAGTGTGTGTGTTTGTCTGAGAGGGGTTAGTGTGTGGGGGAAATGTCCCTTTTGGCAACTAGGTGAACAGACTACAGGATGCCCATCCCCTTTTCTAAACACCGATGATGTCAGCACCCTATAAGTACAGCAGCAGAAAGGAAACCTCCCAGTAATGGGAATAGCGCGCTCTGCTAATGCGTCCATCTCAAGTGTCATAACATAGTTAGGTAGGGGTTTGAATCCTGTGAATGGTAAGTGTGTGTGTTTGTCTGAGAGGGGTTAGTGTGTGAGGGAAATGTCCCTTTTGGCAACTAGGTGAACAGACTACAGGATGCCCATCCCCTTTTCTAAACACCGATGATGTCAGCACCCTATAAGTACAGCAGCAGAAAGGAAACCTCCCAGTAATGCGAATAGCGCGCTCTGCTAATGCGTCCGTTTCAAGTGTCATAACATAGTTAGATAGGGGTTTGAATTCTGTGAATGGGAAGTGTGTGTGCTTGTCTGAGAGGGGTTAGTGCGTGAGGGAAGTGTCCCTTTTGGCAAATAGGATAAGACACTACAGGATGGCCATTCCCTTTTCTAAACACTGATGATGTCAGCACTCTATAAGTATAGCAGGGGAAGAAAAAACCCCCAGTAATGCAAATAGCGTGCTCTGCTAATGCGCCCGTCTCACGTGTCATAACAGTCAGATAGGGGTTTGAATCATGCAACTGGCAAGTGTGTATTTTTGGCTGAGGGGGGTTAGTGTGTGTGAGGACAATGTCCCTTTTGGCAACTAGGTGAACAGACTACAGGATGCACATTCCCCTTCTACACACTGTTCAGCAGACGGCCATGGCTCTGGCACAAGTTGTCTGTTGCTATGATGCCCCTTTGGAAGATGCTTGTGTCAGCTGGGGAGTCGATTATGGTGTCCAGTTTGCAGTCATCTGCATATTTGGACAGCCACAGTTCATCCGTGTTGGCCTGTACCTCCAATAAATATGTACCAAACAAGAGGGTCCCAGGACTGAGCCTTCTGGGACACAACCTGTAACTGTTATGGGGTCTGGCATGGCTCCAGCAATGCTAACCATGTGGGTTCTGTTCTTGAGCCACTGTGCAATCCATCTAGTGACATAGGGGCTTATATTTAAGCTGCTGAGCTTCCCTAGAATGCCCAAGTGGGGTATTGTTGCGAAGGCGTTTGCAAGGTCCAGGTAGGCTGTGTGAAACACCTTCCCCTCGGCAATGGCCTTGGTGACTGTAGCAAAGAAATCAATCGGGTTACACCCGTTAGTGCTGGTGTGCTCTCAGTAGCCCTGAACCAGGCATCTGTTACTGCACAGATATCGATGTTTCCCATGCCACGGAGTGTTTTGGGTGCATGCATCTGGAGGTGTAGACATCTGGCGTTGGGTAGCATTGCTCTTAGTGTCCTATCCCTTGTGGTACCTATGAAGGTGGGTCTGTCATGTGGGCCCTGCCTAACATAGGCACTATGGGGGTAGCAAGAGGATTTTCCAATACCTGATAGGCCAGGGGTGACAGGTGCAGGCTGTCCCTGGCAAAGCAGGTAGTTCAACAGGAGATGAATGTGTGAAGGTGTAGTGCCTGTGACTACTTAGCAGTAGCATATATGACTGCGCACGTGGACACATGCCAGGCAGGTCATATGCACTGTGTCACAGGCAATGTACATGTGAACAGGTCAAACAGTGGCAACCTGTCAAGTGGGACATGGCCATACATATAGTAGGCTATGCAGATGGCACTAGGGGTCCACAGAAGCTCTATAACCATGCATTGCAGGTGTGATCGGTATGCAAGGGTAATTGCAAGCAAACATGCATGCAAAACAGATACAGTGAACAGGGCTACATGTAGTCCATTGTACAACATACAAGCTGCACCAGTTCCATAAGGTAACACTGCAAATATGCAGGCGCTATGCACATGTACATGGAAATACACTCGTCAGATGTCTAGGGTCCAGTCGCAGTGCACACAAGTGTACGGAACATGCATGTACTGTCAGGATGTACAATAACTGGATTGAAACCCATGTGGCCATACCTGCAGTAATACACATGCCAATTAACAGACACCGAGCCTTCAGTCAGTGGTGCCATACCTAGTATGATGTATGCACCCTGGCCTGCCACCACAGTATCCCTGACATATATGGGGACTCTCCCCCCTGTGACAGTCAGTTATGTGTGTTGGTGCTGTCTAGCATGGTATGTGGTGTGTGCATGCAGTGCTAGTGTGCTCCTGTGTGTCCTGTACCAGTTGTGTAGTTCTGCACACATATCAACGTCCCCACACATCTGCATTGCAGAGTCTAGTGTGGGCAACATGCCACTTGCAATTCACATGTCCATCATTGTGGATTACTACATTCATTACCCATCCCCTGTGCTACCTATGTATGTCGCCTGCCGTTGACATCATTACCACCAGTATGCCAATATGTGCAGATGATACACTATGGTACTTACCATGGGTGTAGACAACAGGACATGACAATCACACAAATACTGCTTCAGGCATGCTGTGATATACCCACAATTAATTCAGCACACAGTACAGTACTGTTAACAACATGATACTATTACTACACATCTATGTGGTCACCCTGTGCATCAGCAACATGTTAACCTGTACCTGCACAGTTGTTACAGAATGCAGGAGGTGGCACAGTTTCATCATATGCACAGGGTGTGAACTTGGTATGCCTGGGTCAGCCACCCATACCACCAATTGACATGTATGTGTATGTGTGTTGGTGAGGGACAGCAGTAGAAGGTGGGGCAGTGTTGATGCAGTGTGTGCGTGTATGCGGTAGCCCTAGGTGTTGTTATTTTGCATGTGTGTATGGATGCACACAGTTCCACCTCATGGCTGCCATATACTGGTGTTTGTGGACAGCCACAGACTGTACCTGCCAGGTCATACAGATCAGTGTCTCTGGCCACGGACACGGTACCTGTGCCTTGCAGGGGTGCTACGGACCGTATCCGGTACCAACCCAGACTGGGTACTGTCATCAGAAGCAGGTGTTCGTTGACTGGACACAGAGCCCTGTCGGGCCTGGCCAGAGCCACGTGCACGTGGTCTCCTGGGGCGGTCTGATGACAGCACAGAGCCAGCATTGCTGGGGCTGCTGCTGGCACTACGGGGGCGGCCACGGCCCTGTTGTTGTCCACGCCGACTGCCAGCTGCTGCTGTTGCTGGCATACGGCCACGTCGACGACGCAACCGCACACCATCACCCTGGCTCATGGACATGTAGTTGTGGAGGTGTAATATGTCCCCACAACGTCTGTCTACGACGTCGGTGAAATCACGGATGGCGGCCGCAATGTCACGCATACCGTCGGTCATGGCTGTGCGACATGCTGCCAGCTCCCTCAGACCCTGTCTGGTGTACCGTTCCATACGTGACTGTGCCTGCATGACAGTCTGAAACATAGCTGAGGTTGTAAGACCTCTGTGGGCATCGCCTGCCAGGGGCAGTACGCCCATGGATGCTCCCACGAGAACCCCTGGACATCTGTCTGTGTGGTACCATCTCTGGGCCATGCCCATGGCTGCTGTGTGGGGAAGCATGTGCCGCAGATACCACATTACCCTGGTCAATGCCCACTGTATGCTGTCCATCACCTAGGGACAGTGGTGACAAGGGGTGTATTGGCAGGATAACTGTGCGCATGGATGGGGTCGACAGCTGTGTACTGTCAATTGGCTGACCAATGGCGGACCCTGGCATACCGTCCTGTGCCATTACACCAATGTCATCAGTAGCAGTACCCACGGCACCTGACTCAGGTTCCCTGCTAGATAACACCAGAGCAGCAACAGAACCTGTGGGAAGGAAACAGGAAACACAGTTTACAATGTCTACACACTACCAGCGATGCACACATGCACAGGTGCACACATGCACACATGCACACATGCACACATGCACACATGCACACAGTTTCACACAATTGAACAGTACTCAGTATGCGTGATATTGACACACAGACACAGACACACCTACATGCATACAAGGGGCACCACTAAGTGTGCCAAAAGGTACTATTACTATCAACAACTTTACAGGTAATGTAAATAGACACTCACCAGCATGGATAGGCTGCACTGCAGTGATACCGGAGGGTCCTGCAGACATGAGGAAACTAATGTTAGTGGGCACAACTGTGCCAATGTTACTGAGTATGATACAGGTCAGGAGTACGACAGTCGCCTTTCAAAGGTCTGCAGCTAATATTGCGGATATCACGCTTGCACATCATATACTATGGTGGCAGCTACGAACAAAGGACACACCACACACATGCATTAACTACCAGTGTACACAACAGTCAACTACACATATGACATATTACCTGCACGTTCACTGTCCTGCTGTGCGGCTCCAGCCTCCATCATGACGCATGTCTGCTGCTGTTGTTGTTGCAGGTGGACTGGAGCCACTACACTCAGGAGCAGTCCCTCCAGTCTGGTGAGTGGGGGATGTGTAGCCACCCCACCACCTGTGGCGACCTGTTGCCTGTGGATATCTGACGCACGCTGACGGACATGTCTAATCAAATCACTGCAGTGATGTCGTACCTGCTCATATGTCCTATTATGCATGCCTATATCATTTACCCGACGGACATGGTCCTGCCACAGTGCAGCCCTCACCTGCTGATTCTGGCTGCTGGGGGCAAAGAGTGTTGCATAGTCCCGCACCAGGCTCTGGTGTATCTCCTCATCCTCAGCCACGGAGTAGGTTGGATGTCTTGGGTGGGCCATGTACCTGGGAAAACAGATAACATGGTATCAGCAATCTATGTTGGCAGACCTTGGCACACATACTACACATGCTACTTGACTGTCATGATACCACATATCCCACATATGTAGCATCTGTCTGTCTATTGGTGGATACACATGTAGATGGCCAGGTAACAGTGCTCGGCCAGCAACTGTTGTACAGTACCTGCCAGGCTACGTACGACATACTACTGAACACCAGCAGTCAGAACACCAATTCAGGTGAGGTGCACCTCCTCACTCTGGGGTTTGTGTCTAGGTACTGTATGGCGACATCGGCGACTACTGTGGGCTGACCACACCCTGCTTGCCCTGGATATACATATCCCACCTCCACCACCAGCACAGATGGCTACAGTGCACAACATTACAGATACAGACGTTACACTTTGTAACAGTGATATGGTATCCTTACAGCCCACTGGGCCAGTGGCAGAGACAACCCACAATGCTGACCCCTACACAATTGCTTTCTACAGACATCTCCAAGACCGCATGGCTCATGCATTCCCATATATGGCCAGGACACTGTCCACAAAGGGACAGCATCCTGTCCGCGAACCCCAGCCATATACTGATTGTATTACAGTTGATGTAAGCTACTGCAAGACAGAGCATCAGTCTCTGAAGGGAGGGTATGTCTGAGCAGCACTGGTAAGGATCTATTTCCCATCACACTGACTACATGGGCAATGTTGAGTGGGACGTCAAGCGTGATACTGCAGATGACCAGGAGGCTTACCTGACCTATGTTAGCGACCTGGTCAGGAGCCATCCTCTATGCCCATGGGTAGTACACTACACATATTTCACCGACACCACAGCTAGATGACATTGTGGCGGACAGGGTCAGTGCAGGTGTCACCCCACCCTCCCCCTGTATTAAGGCATGGTTATCCCTGCTGACCCTAACCTCAAGGTCATCACAGATGTCCAGGTGAGAGACACCCGCAGGTCAGCAGAATACACGACATGGACGGGACCTGCTGGTATCCCCAGTTGCATGCTACATAACCTCTGACAGGCGCTAAACACACATATAGAGGTGCTATGTTACACTACCTTGACTACAGGGTATGTACCTGTACACTGGCGCACAGCACCAGTGGTTCCACTCCATGAAGGAGGCACCCCACCATACCAATACAATACACCACAATACATGACATTGTAATACAATACTATACAATATGCTAATGCCCCCGTGTCTACAGCAGCGTACTGTTCTGCTAACCTGACCATTGTGACACATGTGGTGTGATGGTACCTGCTGCCGTCACACAGTTACACAGGGTGACACATATGGCATATTACCTATCTGAGTAACATGCAGCAGGGGTATGTGTGACATGTACACATGGGGAGTCTCGCATCTTAACACTGTGTGGTTTGTTGCAGGGTGTGTCCTGTCTGTGAGTTTGAACCTGTACCTACACATGTGCACACTATTGCAGTGGCACAGATGACACACAGCAGACAGGTAGGTTGTGGATGGTGGGCGGTGGTACAATGCCTGTTGGACATCTGTCATGGGTGTGACCTCCATATGTGCATCTGGGGGTGGTAACCTGTACGTGGGCAGCATATGTGTACTCTGTGGTGTTGACAGTCACTGTGCAATAGTACTGTGTTTGGGTGCATTGTCACCGTGTTGTACATGTCACTGTGTCCTTCTCCATATCTGTTGCTGTCGTGTGAGGTCCATACCATGGCATCCATTACGTGCTGTGGGGGGTACACCGACCTACATGTCCATGCCTGACTGACCATGTGTGCGGACACATACCATGTGCAGCTATTCCAGGGATAGTGTGCCACTGTGACTATCATTGGGGCCACTATTGTACACATGTCTGACCCTGACCACCCCTGACACATGCAGTGGTGGGCGGACACTCATTTATATGGTGGTTACCTGTGTAGGTGATCTGGACTGTGGTATGATACTCCGGCTGTGACACTGGTGTTCACTCCGTGCCTTTGTCACCAGGCACCTGTTGCAATACATCTGTACACATGTGCCTCACTCCAGCTCTGTATACATCTCTCTCACTCTCTCTCTATACATATATATATGTATTAAGATATGTTTATATGTCTATTTATATATATATGTACATATGTCTGTATACATTTGCACATATATATATATTGATGTACATATTCTGCTGTAGATGTGGGGGCAGAGGGGTGTGGGCGACAGGGGGGGGCAGGCTGTGTTGCAGGTCATCATATACAATCATACCTGTAGGTGGTCAGATCAGTCTGTCTATGTATATGTATCTACATATATCTATCTCTGCATGTGTGCATTACATAGATATGTCGCTACAATATTCTATCAGCATCTGTCTATGTAGTCCTACATCTCTCTCTCTATGTATGTATACATATATGCATATCATATGTATATATATACATATAAGATATATACACATACATATGTTGACATAACTACATAGCCATATGTTGGACAGGTATGCAGCATATATGTCTACCTTACTGTATACACACACTAACATACTGCTAAACATACATAGCTGTGTAATCTAATTAGTACATGGCAGTACAACCTACAATCAAACGACATATATATGTGCACATAGATGCTCACACATACAACTGTATGTACAGCCTTCACTGATAGGTGCTGTATATCTCCTGCCCATTACACATCTTCATATACATATGGATACAGCCCAATAACACATATGGAGGGTTCACAGTATGTACACCTTGATAGTATTACTTTACAGTACCTGTGTTTGTCACAGCTGCCTGCTACTGTCTGGCTCTCTGTCCTGCTGCTCCACTTCACAGTTGCAGCTTCCAGGTAGCTGTTGCTGGGGATTCCTGTCTGTCTGCTTAGTTGCAGTCTAGTTCTGGGTGTGGTTCTCCCTCTCTCTCTCCCTGTCTCTCTGTCTCTTTCTCTCCGGTGCAATGTAATTATTGCATGCGTGGACATGGAATACAGCATACTTTTGTAGGTATCTGCATATGCCCATGTTATGGCCTCTGCACCAATTGTTAGCCAGCATTTGCTAATTGCATGCAGCCTGTTGTGTACTGATTGCAGTTCTCACTGTGATTTCAGAACTGTGCTATAACAGGGTGTGTGAAATAGGCGTAGCCCTTTCAGATGTTAATGGCAGGGACCATGCCGTTATGCTGTGGACAACATTCTGGGAGTGTAAAGGTTGGTATCTCTAATTTACTCGGTGGGTTGTGGGTTAACATTCCTCCATTCATTTCTCCAGTTTCCTGTACTGACTGTGTATGTACACTAACAACTACTACTATTGTTGATGTGTGCGTGTGTGTGTGTGTGCTTTCCTTTCACCTTTGCTTGCACTCTGTTGCTACGTCTTCAATAGTTGCCCTTTACTGTCAGTACTGGTGTGCCTGCTAGGTGTCTTGACTGTAGTGTGCTGCTGTAGCTTTCCTATTTCCCATGTACATTCACACCCTGGAATGCTTGCTATATCTGCTAGGGTGTTACAGCATGCAGTGTGGTCTGGCCATGGTGTGGGCCTTGACATCTATTAGCATATGTGGGTATGCTGTTGAGCAGGCCCCAGAGGCTTTCAGGTTCATCAGTTATGTGCCTCATGGAATGGTACATATCAGTGGGGTGCACCCATTAATATGTCTGGTATGCTGCAGTTGTGACTGTGGGTTAGCATGAGCATAGGTATTACTACACTTTTTCTGCCATGTGAGTGGTGAATACTTTCCGGACTCCATAGTTACCATTGCATGTGTTACACCTTTCTGCCTACTGTTTGTACTTTCACATGGGGTCTGTGGGGCATCCCTGTAAGACATTCACTGTTGCTATGTCTAGGTTCTTAACTATTCAAATATGGTGGTGTTGGACCCGACATATGTACAGATATTTGCAGGCTGTCCACATTTCTGCCTCATAATTTGGTCATTATCTCATGCACACCTTTATCTGGCAAGTCAGTCTGGGCTCAAGTCAGAATATGGTGACAAACATTCAAGTTCCGAACTGCATACCCTTCCAAACATCCCACAAGGTGTAGACCCTGTTACTTTCTGAACTGTCTGCATTTGTTGTAACTTTATTTGTAATGTGTCCCTGGTTTTGGGCCTTTGCTCCACATATTTTATTACTTGGTCCGGATGTGTTCCTGTAAAAGGTTGTGGTGTATGGGCAGTGCTTATCCTGCTATGAGCATGCAGTGTGGTCTGGCCATGGTGTGGGCCTTGACATCTATTAGCATATGTGGGTATGCTGCTGAGCAGGCCCCAGAGGCTTTCAAGTTCATCAGTTATGTGCCTCATGGAATGGTACATATCAGTGGGGTGCACCCATTAATATGTCTGGTATGCTGCAGTTGTGACTGTGGGTTAGCATGAGCATAGGTATTACTACACTTTTTCTGCCATGCGAGTGGTGAATACTTTCCGGACTCCATAGTTACCATTGCATGTGTTACACCTTTCTGCCTACTGTTTGTACTTTCACATGGGGTCTGGGGCATCCCTGTAAGACATTCACTGTTGCTATGTCTAGGTTCTTAACTATTCAAATATGGTGGTGTTGGACCCGTCATGTGTACAGATATTTGCAGGCTGTCCACATTTCTGCCTCATAATTTGGTCATTATCTCATGCACACCTTTATCTGGCAAGTCAGTCTGGGCTCAAGTCAGAATATGGTGACAAACATTCAAGTTCGAACTGCATACCCTTCCAAACATCCCACAAGGTGTAGACCCTGTTACTTTCTGAACTGTCTGCATTTGTTGTAACTTTATTTGTAATGTGTCCCTGGTTTTGGGCCTTTGCTCCACATATTTTATTACTTGGTCCGGATGTGTTCCTGTAAAAGGTTGTGGTGTATGGGCAGTGCTTATCCTGCTATGAGCATGCAGTGTGGTCTGGCCATGGTGTGGGCCTTGACATCTATTAGCATATGTGGGTATGCTGCTGAGCAGGCCCCAGAGGCTTTCAAGTTCATCAGTTATGTGCCTCATGGAATGGTACATATCAGTGGGGTGCACCCATTAATATGTCTGGTATGCTGCAGTTGTGACTGTGGGTTAGCATGAGCATAGGTATTACTACACTTTTTCTGCCATGCGAGTGGTGAATACTTTCCGGACTCCATAGTTACCATTGCATGTGTTACACCTTTCTGCCTACTGTTTGTACTTTCACATGGGGTCTGTGGGGCATCCCTGTAAGACATTCACTGTTGCTATGTCTAGGTTCTTAACTATTCAAATATGGTGGTGTTGGACCCGTCATGTGTACAGATATTTGCAGGCTGTCCACATTTCTGCCTCATAATTTGGTCATTATCTCATGCACACCTTTATCTGGCAAGTCAGTCTGGGCTCAAGTCAGAATATGGTGACAAACATTCAAGTTCCGAACTGCATACCCTTCCAAACATCCCACAAGGTGTAGACCCTGTTACTTTCTGAACTGTCTGCATTTGTTGTAACTTTATTTGTAATGTGTCCCTGGTTTTGGGCCTTTGCTCCACATATTTTATTACTTGGTCCGGATGTGTTCCTGTAAAAGGTTGTGGTGTATGGGCAGTGCTTATCCTGCTGTGAGTATGTGTGTGTCTTGCAAGGTGCTATGGTGACATTATTACCTACTAGCTTCCAACTAGCATGGCTGTTTCTGTTCACACACTACTATTATGGGAATCCACCAGTTTTGTTTGTGATTCTAAATGTCATGCTTTGTGTACTACACATCAATATTCCCTTTACATTCATTCCTACTGTTAAATTATATATTTACTTTAGCACAGTGTTTCTATATAAGAGTCATGGCTTAGTGGTAAGTCATGCAGACTATAGTTGCCAAGGTCCTGGGTTCGGGACTCACAGTGGGATTTTATTTTTGTTTTGAACTGAGTACGGGACCTGTCAATCAAAGTGACTAAGGCACTTTTAAGCAGTTGTAACCGGGTTAGCGCTGGTTTGCGCGGAGCTCACGCATGCACTGGCGGTTAGCTCACACGACTGCACACCCGCTTACAACCGCTTAAACGTGCTACTCTTGACACCAGCTATTTTCTTTGAAAGAAAAGAAAACGGGAGACAGGAAAGTGGTGAAAAGGGGTCACAAAGAGGGTAAGACAGTAGGGAAACAAGCTTGGGATGTGCAGGAGGGATGTAGGTAAGGCCCATAGCTGCCCATTTCTTCATCAGCAACAGCTGTGCATATGTATGTAATTTGGTGTGACATTTGAAACCTTCCACCCCTGAGAGAGGTGTCAGGACAACAATAATACCTGTTGTACAACCAATTGGAATTGATGGGTTCCATGTCCAGTAGACATGTGTGCGGAATGGGCAGCTATGTATGGGGCGTAATTTTTTGTGGGTACAGAGTGCCCTTTTTTTATTTCAGGTGAGAGTGGTATGTCAGGTGAAGGTAGTCAGTACAGCTGGGGAGGTAGGTTGGGTAGGTTAACAGACAAGACAAACAAGACGCATACAGGGGCGGTGTATGACACGTGTGTGGGGGTTACACAATTGACGGGACGGAGGTTGGGATGTCCAGAGCCCATGAGCCCACAGATGGCAACAGTGGAACTGATATCCCCACCCATAGGCAGTTGCCACTGTTCCTTCACTGCCCAGGACGGGGCTGTGTAGGCGGGGCAACGGGCAAGCCCGTTAGTTGCGCCACCCGTGCCTCGAGCTGGCGAGGGGCTCAAGGACAGAGTCCCGAATCTCCCTATGCACCACAGTCCGGACGCCACGGAGGGTGAGTGGTGGATCTCCTCCGCCACACTTGCAGAGGGGCGAGCCCGTCCCCTGCAGCGCTTCCACCCGCAGGTGGCACAGGGCCACCGGAGGAGGGTCCGACTCGCACTAGTGCCAGGTGCACTCGCCAGCTGAGGTGGGAGAGGTGGGTCCGCCGGAACCCGCCTTCCCTGTCGTTCTATGTTTTGCATTATGTCATGACAGTTTGGGTTAGTGACATATAAATACCATTCACAGTTAGTTGTAACAGCATGCATTAGTATTCCCATTAACCACACACCCAGTTATTCACACCATTGAACAGCGTGCATAGCACATGCATAATTTGAACAGTAATACACAGTCCAACAACATGCAGGGTTGATTGATGGCAACAGGCCATCAGGTGTGGATGTATGAACGGGGCGGATGCATCAACAGCCATGCAAATATATATGACCCAACAGGACAGATGTCCAGGGGTGGTAATTGTGATTGCACATACCATTTTCCGTGGAATGGATTATAGATGGTTAGAGGGTCGGGTAAATCAGACATATTATTAACACCTTCGAATACAACCACATATGCTGTACATTTCTGATAGCTACAGTTATATACACACTACTGTTCTAACTACAGTGTCCTATATGTTAACTACTTAACCTTGCAGATGGGACTGTTACTGCAACATAACTCTACATTTTATTGCTGTTCATACACGATTCATATCGAAGTTTGTGCAGATACATCATCCTGTTAACTCTGCTTTCTATAACTGTAGACAGGTGTGGATGTTTGGTATATCACACAGTCATTCTATCTGCATATTTCAGACTGGGAGCAACATATCCAGATTTTGGTGTACACATTCCACATGCAGCAACATTTTGAACAGATGTTTCTGTTTGGTTCTGGGTCTCACATGCATTTAATTATGTCCTGACTGCAGTATAGTTTATTCAGGGGTTATTACTACTGTAGTGCTGTATTCCTGACACTTTCTCACACTCTCTCACTTGCTTTCATGTTACTATTCAGACTGGTACTTCTAGGCTTTATTGACATGTTTTAACAGAAATTATTACGGTTCTTTCCAGCACTCTCACTTCTGTCATGTTTCAGTATTTCCACAGGAATATATTTCACACATGTGAATTCATCCTCTTCTGCAGCTATACTTTACCTGCTGCTGCAGGTTGTGTACTATTTTCTTACAGGCAGGGCAGTTTTATTTCAAAATATGTGTTGGACAGTCTCATGATTAGTTTCAACTTACAGGCTGGGAACTGTTGTAGTCAGGCAATACTTGCATACACTTTCACACTCTGTGAGTTGCAGATTTAATTCCTTCCTGGCTACACTGCACTCTTATGCTAACTGTCATACATTTATATATCTTTACAGTTACTAGTAGTGGATTACTGACCTGCCTGGTGGCAACCGCACCAGCCTATCAGCATAGGCTCTGCGGTTCGCAGAACGGACACCTGCAGCTGTAATATAAATGAAGTAATATTGGAATACACATCTCCATGATTTCAGGTAGTTTAACTTTCTACAAACATAATTAATTTATACTTACTCAGTGGTGGGGCGTTGGGTGATTGCCGGGCCTCCTGGATCCAACGGTTCAGTTGGTCCTGCTTACGTCTCTTCAGGTCCGCATGGTGGTGACGGACCTGCTCACCTGTCCTAGGAATTCCTGTGGCACTGGTGAGTTCATGAGCCAACTGGTCCCACGCCTCAGCCTTGTACGCTCCCCAAAGGACCTGGCCCTGCATGAGTTGGGCCTCATGGTTGTGGACTAGGAGCCAGGCCATGTACCTGGACTCCTCAACACCCCACCTCTGCGCTCGGAAGCGACTACCCTCACCTACAGCTGACATTCTAACTGCAGCTCTGTTCTACAATCGTTTATGCTGTGTATTCCCGCCTATGGGGCTTATATAGTCCGTTTTTTCCCCCACATATCTGTGATTGGCCAGTTTGGAATTGTATCAACTTCAGTAAACCTGCATTGTCATGCTGTAGTTTGTATTCATTCCTATATATGAGCTAATATTGCATTTCTAGGTACTGCTGTCATGGCTTAGTGGTTCTGTACCTTGACTATGGTGTATAGTATCCTGGGTTACAACCTGGCCACTGCTTTTTATTTTTCATGACTGTCTAGACATGTTGAGGAGTGTGTCTGTGTAAAGGCATTTTGGATACGGCTTGTTCACCGTTGCCCGTCGGTTAGCTCGCTTGCGGTGCGCAGCTCAGCAAACGGGTACCGGTTTAACACTAATTTGGCTATTGGCACGCATATGCCGCTTAGCCAATTAGAAGCACATATATTTAGCGTGGTAAACCACTGCTCGGCTACAGGCACTCATTTTGCACCAGTTAAACCTATGCTTATCTACGGGCACATAACCTCACTCTGTTGAACTGTAGCTCAGCTATGGGCATATCTGGCAGTTTATATTCATTTCTTAGCTCACATTTATTCAATATAAATAGGCTATTACATTGCATTTTACATATATTCTGGTTTTATGTGTACATATATGTGTCAGGGACTTGTTTCCTGCTTATTTTGGGAAAAAAAAATTTTGTGTTGTGGGGGCTCGAACCATGAATGCCTGCTCTGCAGCCGGCATCTCTACCGCTTTGCTATTGCTTCTTGGCTTATTTTGCATATGTAGTTCTTATATGCTTTCCCACTGACTGCTAACTGTAGCTGCGCTACGGGCATGCCCGCGCAAACGAGCGCACTCACGGTTACACATCTTTACAATTTAAAAAAATATGACATGTACATCTATATTTCTTTTATGTTTGATAGTCTGTAGGGGCATGTGTTGTGTTGTGTTTATTCACATTTCCGTGGACTCTGTTGTGGGTGTGTACTTTGGGCACTTTTAAACTTCTGGGGGCGTGTCCGCTTGCAGGGCTCAGCCTACGGACACGCCCCCTACTGTCTTACACGTCCGTTTTCGACTTAGGTGTGATTCAGCATGCTCTCATGAATATGCAGAGCATGCTGACATCACTCAGTTTAACTGCAGCCTCCGTGTAAGAGTTATAACTCTTACACGGAGGCTTCGTGAATCCTGGGGTAGGTGTTTTTTTAATTATGTCTTTCCGCTGGGGTTTGCTTGCCATGGGTCTATCACTAATTCTGCTGACATCCTTCACTGTCTTCTGAAGCCTCTCCCTCACTACAATTCTCCCACCATTTCTAGCCTGTCCTTCTTCTGAGTAGTATACTCTTGATCCCAAGCCAAGTGGGCTTTACTGCGCTGCCCTTTCATTTTGTCTCCAGGATACATAGGATGCCCAGCCTCCTCCTTATAGATCTATGTCATCCACTTCCAAGCTGCATCCTGTCAGTGAACTTACATTGACTGTCACAATTCTAAATTCATGTTCGGCAGGTTCATTGGTTTATTGTCTGGCTTTCACTCAACAGAGCTATCCCAGGAAACTCAGGCTGGACAATTGGACACCATCCAGCAAGTAGCTCCCTGGGTTATTGACCCAGGGCTTATGGGCTTTATGGCGGCACACACTGTCCAACAGAGACACATACACTCCACCCCCCCCCCCACACACACACACACTGTTAGCATGGATCCATGGCATAAGTTAGAGTAGGCAGGGTATTCAACCCACTTATCACTGGCAAATATCCATGCACGTTTGGGGGCATTTGTCAACAAGACAAAATTACCTAAAGCCATATTTTTACACTGTTTTGACTAGCCCTGCCACAGTGTGCAGTTCATAATCCATGTTCTATCATGAGGATACTGCACATCACAGTAGATGTCCAAATCAGTTGATTTATGCAATTCTTACTCTATGAACACCATGTAGATTCTGTGCTGTTGCCCACAGCTCCATTCTTTGATGAGTTTGAGAAGGAAATACTCAGCATGTTTTTTGGAGGTCAGAGGGACCCCACAGAAATGGATGGAGAACATGCAAACTCCAAACAAGCATTGGCCAGAGGTCAGGCTTAAAACATATACCTTATGCATGGGAGGCAAAGACGTTATCCATTCTGTCATCTGGTCATCAAAAGAAAGGAGTGCAGGAAAAAGTGGGAGATAGAAAAGACAGACTAGGCCAGGAAGGAATACTGGTAGTCTAACAAAGAAGCTAAGAAAGGAGGTCTAATAGCAAAGAACAAGAAAACAGAAGTTCTCTACCAGTTTGTGGAAAGTAAGGCAGTAGATGGCTCAAAGAAACTTTATCAGGTTGCAAGGCAAAGACAGAAAGATAAAGAAGATATTCAGACACCCTTCATAAGGGATGCCAGCAACAACCTGCTCACCAGTCCACAGGACATGAATGTCAAATGGAAGGAGTACTTCCAGTAGCTTCTGAATGAAGAAATCTCCACAGAAGATGTACTGTCCCATACACAGAATATAATGAGTGATGATAAGAAGCCCACCATAGAAGTCAGAACAGCACAAAGTTCTGCACTCCAATATATATTGTGTGAATGTGCATGGGTTAGCAGTGCCCTGTACAGTAATAAACATCTAGAAAAAGCAATTCATAAAACTGTGCCTTGTAAAGCAGCAATATAGTGCAAATACCTGGTTTGCCAACAAGCTTAGAAAGACTAGCTGGGAGTCAAGTGACAATACCTACAGATTTAGGTGAGTTTAGTATTGTGTAAGCATTAAAGTTAATAGAATTTAGTACTGTTTAGCATAATCTGCTCTGATAATGTATCCTTAATAGCCTTTTAACCATAATACACCACCCCTTGTAGTTCACAAATTAGAGTGGACAGTATGGATAGGCAATTTACTAACTTCTCTGTAGGCAGCTTGATTGATACGGGCATCTTGAGACAATGCAGCAGTTGCCTCATGTTTACTGACATCCACTTAATCCTTAAAAAATCAGACACAGTTTGCAAGAGGTGTACTTACGCAATGACACTGGAAGCTAAACTCTTGCATACAAGTGCACATCAGGTTGTCAAAACTACACACACATCACCCACTTCACATAGCATACAACACACACATAGACTAACTTATGCTGAGGCACTTAAAAGCAATCTTACTAAACTGCAAAGATCACCTGGATCACCTATTTCAAAGCACTCAGAAAAAAAACACCACCTAACACCACACATACTGTCAATCTCAGTGGATCCCCAAACACTAAGCCCCATAGGCAAGCAGCCATACTTCCCAGGACTCTTGTCATAGCAGACTACATTGTAAGATACACTGGTGCCCCTCTAACCAGGCAGAACAAGGAGAAGATAAGTGCAAGTTGCTTGTCAGGAGCCAGAATCTGCCGAATCACACATGCACTCAAGTCATTATGCCACAGGTACCAGTATGATTCCATCAGAGTCCATGTAGTTGTAAATGACCTGAGACATACCTCTCTGGACTATATGAAGAGAGACATTATGGAACTTTCAGAATATGTGTTTCAGGATGGTATGAGCCTAGCAAAGAACAGCGAATTATCATCACCGAGGATGATGCCACCATATGAGCAAAAATGAATGATTTCCAGAGCTGGCTGTCTTTCTGGTGTCATTCTATAGGATCCAATATTTGTCAGCTTGGGAGAACATGGTTAACAGACTATGTCCCTTTGCCAAGAATGGTCTGCACCTTTTCCATGTAGGCTTTTGAATACTGGCTAAAACTTTATCCACCTCATAGTACCTTTTTTCGGGCAATGTCAAATGGACAAATCTACCAACATAGCAAAATTAACTTAACTGAACCTCATGGTGTTACTGATCAATGCCAGGAGCCTAAACAAAAAACTACACCCCCTCCACATCCTCCTCACACACAGAAGTATAGACATCTGTGCAGTTACTGAGAAACAGTTTAAAGTAGCAGACAGTACCCAAGCAGTGCAAGATTTCAGTGCTTTCCACACTTTTAGACTAGTAGCTGCACAGAAAAGGGCTAAAGGAGGTGATGTCTCAATACACAACAGTAACAAGCATGCCTCTAGGATGGTCAAACAGGATGACATGTTGGAGTTCTTTCACATGCAGATCACCATAGACAAAATCCCATGCCATATCCTACCCACTATAGGTCACCCTGCATGTGCCAAGAAGCCCACAATGTGTACTTGGACCTACTGGAGACATTTATCATCCAACCTAACACCCTACTCATGGGAGACTTTAATTACCTCTCTAGAGACTGGGGTCCATCAAGCCACAAATCTACAGGCACAGAGGTTCCTGGACTTCGTAAATACAAATACCCTTGACCAAATAGTAAATATGCTCACTAGACGCTCCAACATATTGTACCTCGTGCTTACAAATATGGGAGAATGCTGCAACCCCCCCCCCCCCAATGTTTTTATTTTATTTTATTTTACATTTGTTGACCAGGCTAGTCTAGCTGGATATATGTCCATTTTCAGTAGAGGCCCGAGGAGAAAAGCTCCAGTATTTATTACAGGTTTATATAATTGTTAAACAATGATTATAGTAGCATGAAACAGGTAAAACCATACATAGTAACGACATACATACTAATTACAATAAATATAACATAAAGTTTGCTAAAAATGCTTTAAGGTGAGTAGGGAAAGGTATTAGTGTTATAGGGAGAGTAGAAATAAAAAGAGAAGAGAAAAAGAAAGAGAAAAGAAAGAGGAGACAGGGTTAGTCTGGGTTAGTACAAGAGCATAGCCAGTGATTATTGAAATACAGTTTTAGATTCCTTTTAAACAGTGGGAAAGACGTGTGAGATGTGATCTCAGTGGGTAGTTTATTCCATATTTTTCCAACAGCATTGGAGAACAGTGAATCACCTGCTACATTGTTAGTTTTAGTAGTATTGATCAAAAGTTTGTTTGAAGAGTGTAGGTGTCTCAGGTTATTGTATGGTATAATGAGACTGGTAAGTATTGGGGTTTTGTTAGGTTGGTAAAGGGTCTTGTGCACTATAGTAAGCTGTTGGATTTTGAGGTGGTTAGGGAGTTCGAGCCATCCTAGTTGTTTTAGGTCCAGGCAGTGATGGGTTCTGAAGGGGGATCCTGTAGCAAATCTAGCAATATTATTATAGGATGTTATTAGTTTATTGAGGTTATTTTCAGAGAGATTGGTAAATATAGGTGAGGCATAGAGTAAAGTAGAGATTAGGTGCGTTCTAGCTATTGTGGTCCTAGCTAGTGGAGTGAGGAAGGGTTTGATTCTTTTTTGTTAACTAATTTTATTGTATTGTTGATGTGAGAATCTAAGTTGAGATTGTTGTCAATAGTTATTCCTAATAGCTTAGTGGTTAGATCCGGAGAGATAAGAGTACCATTGTTGGAAGTGAGAGTGAAATGAATAGTAGACTTTCGGCTTGGTGAGAAGAGTAGAAGTTTAGTTTTCTTAGGGTTAAGGACTGAGCAGCGTTGAGAGAACCATTGTTCAATGGTGTTAAAAGCTTTTTGGGTAATAGACTGGAGTTCAGTTTGAGAGGTGGCTATACAGATTATTGTAGAGTCGTCAGCATATTGAATGCAGGTAGTGTTTGGGATAGCTGTTTGAAGGTCATTAATAAAAATGGAAAATAGTAGGGGGCCTAGGATAGAGCCTTGAGGAACCCCTACAGAGATAGGAAGGTGATCAGATAGAGAGTTTTTCCAGAGAACTGCTTGTTGTTGGTTATCTAAGTAAGATGTGAACCAGGTTATGCAAGGAGGCTCGAGTGAGAGAGAAGTAAGAATGTGCATAAGAAGTTGGTGATTGACCAAGCTTTAGATAAGTCAATGAAGAGTGCAGATGATAGTCTATTGTTATTGCTGTGGGAAGGTCTGAATCCATGCTGACAGGAGGCAAGTAGGTTGTTTTGGAGAAGGTGGTTTAGTAGTTGTTTATGTATGCATTTTTCCAATATTTTTAGCGAGAGGATAGGAGAGAAGTCATTGGAGTTCCACCTTTGAGTGGAATAATATGAGATATTTTCCAGATAGAAGGAACAGTTCCTTCAATTATAGATCTATTTAAAAGTATAGAGGAACTCAGCAGGAGTCTGTCAAATAAGGGGTGGTAGAGGTTTTGGTATGAAGAAGTGAGAAGATGAAGGAGGTAAGAATTGGTTCAAAATGAAAAGAAGGAGGTGGAGTAGTAGAAGATGTAAGCAGGTTAGAAGTGTTGGGGGATAGGTGACTAGCTAGAGTTTGGATAGCACTTGTAAAGAATGAGTTAAAGGCATTAGCTGTTTGTGAGGGATGTTCAGGATTGGAGCCTAGTGGGTTGGGGGTAATAGATTGGCCTGGAGAAAGAAGATTGTTAATACTCGTCCAGAATTGTTTAGGTTGCTTATTTGAGGTTTGCTGAAATAAGAGAAAATAGTTCTTTTTGTCTGTCACAATGGCCTTTTTTGTACTGTTTCTAAGTTCTCTGAAGGTTTGGCGGTCAGTCAGATTATTTCTAAGAATGATTTTTGCCTAGTGTCATTGGTGAGCCATGGTTCTAATAGTGCATGAGGTGCATGATGGTCTAGGATGGATAGGAATGTGGAATTGAAGAATTCTATGGCTTCATTAAGGGAAGAAGTTTTATTACATTGTTTTAGTTCAGCTAGAAAGAGTTCTGAGTTAAATTGCTTTTTGAGTTTGGAAAGTATTAGGAAGATTTAGGTTTGTTCTATGTCTAACAGTCTAAGGTAGTTTGATTATTGATTTTATTAGTTCTGGTAGGGCTGTTAATGAGTTGTGAGAAGCCATATAGGTTTATATGGGAGGTGGGGTTTGTGCTTTTACAGGTATTCCAATCAATATTTATGTCACCTAGGATAATTGTCTCTTGTGGGAGGTTAGAGGAGAGCCAGTTAAGGGTATTTTCTAGAATGTTAATGTTATTTCCTGGGGGGAGATATGTACAAATGATATTTATGGCTTTGCTTTGGTTGAGTAGGAGCTTTAAGCTAATAATTTCAGAACTGATGTCTGGGGGTAGGTTGAGATTTATATTACTGATTTGAAGGTTAGCTTTATATAGGATAGCCACTCCTCCTCCCTTTGGCTAGGGGCGTCATGTCTTGTAATATTGTACCCAGGTGGGGTAATTTCATTGTCTTTAATGTTAGGTTTAAGCCATGTTTCAGATAGGCAAAGTAAGTCAAATTGGTGGATATCTAAGAGGATTTGATGAATTTTGTTGCAAATACTACGTATATTGACATGAGCTACAGTGAGTGAGTTGCCTGGTTTGGTAGGTAAGAGGGTACTAGTTATGGACTGATTAGTGTATCCTAGAGAATAGGTATGTTGAGGGCCGGGGTTGGTATGAATGTCTCCATCCAATAGGGCATGGATAAGTATAAAGTGTTTGGGCTGGAGAGGCTTCCAGAAGCAAACTAGTGAATTTTTGGTTTTGAGGTTGTTAAACTTGATATGTACAAGTCTGTGGTATTTGGCTAGTTGGGGAATATAGGTGTAGAGGTGTGTTAGTGGATTGGATGTTCATATGAAGTTAGGAGATAGGTTGTAGCTAGAGGAGGTATGAGAGAGATCCAGATCAGTAATTGGAATTGTGGAGGAATTAGTAATGTGTACATTTTAAGGTATGTGTGATGAAAGAGGTAATAAGGTTTAAATTATTGACACAAATGAGAAGAAGAAGAATGACTGTCAGAGGTAGAGGAGAAGTAAAGTTAGGTAATGAGTGGGTGTAAAGTGATAACAAAAAGCTCACAGTCTAGTGGGAAGGAAGGCTGGATGATTAGAGGAGAAGAAACTGAGCAAGGGTACTATATGACTAAGGAGAGTTGATAGGTGAGTAAGTCCAAGAAGAACTGAGAGCTAGTGAAGAGGAAAAGATACAGAAATGGGGTAGGCAAAGCAATACAGTAAGCTATGTCACATACTCCCTGTAAGGTCTGACCATAAATGTGTTTCCTTTGAAATCAAAATCAACTCTGTAACCCCATTAAAGCCAGTAACAGTTAGGAACTATTCCAGCAGAAATCAGATTTTATTAAGAGCAGGATTGTCAAAATTCAGTGCCCATCCAAACCCAGAGAACACAGCAGCCTATGCTAAATTGCTGTCAGAAACTGTGTATAACCATGTCAATGGCTGCATAGCAGCTGCTGTACCTACCAGAAGTAAACCCAGGACTAGTTCTAGAAACAAACCACCCTGGTGGCTTCCCAAATTAAACAGGACATACAACAAAATGAAAAAGATTATGGCAAAAATCAGGAAGAGTAATTCCCATAAAGATAGAAACTCTCAGATCAAAGTAAACAGAATAGACCACTAATAGGGCTAATTAGGTCAAGTAAAGCCAACTCTGAGGTTAAGATAGCCTCCCAGCTGAAAGATAACCATAAGGCCTTTTACAGCTATCCCAGGAAACCTCAAGGCTAGCATACAGCAATGCACTGAACTGGGGTTAATGCTGCCACATTCACTGAGCCTGGCAATATAGCAAACTTGGTGGACAAATTCAGTTCCAACATTACCCCCAAGTCATAAGTAGGAAACAAGTACTGGCCGCACTCATTAAAGCCAAAGACATGGCCTCATTAGGCCCTGATAACATCCCAGGATGCCTCCTGAATAGCCTAAAATATGACTTAGCAGGACCCCTGAAGTTATTATTTAACTGTATTCTTTAAACAGGCTTTGTGCTCTGTGAATGGAGGACTGCAGTGGTCATCCCCCTTCATAAGGGAGGACCTTCAACAGATCCTAGAAACTACAGACCCATTAGTCTGACTAGTCTTATTTGCAAAGCCATGGAAATAATTATCATGGAATTTATCAGCAAGGACATAGGAGACCTCCAGAATCTGGATACTTCCCAGTTTGGCTTTGTCAGAGGAACATCATGCTTACTAAATCTAGTGGACTACTTTGAAAAGGTCACTAAAGCAATAGATTAGGGGAAAATGGTGCATAGCGCCTACCTAGATCTGGAAAAAGCATTTGATACAATACCGTACTCACATATTGTCAACAAACATATGGAACTAGGTATAAACCGTTTTATAAAACACTGGATAGTTTGCTGACTCAGTCATAGGACCAAGGAGGTTAGAATCAATGAGGCCACCTCCACAAACAGGTCGGTGAACAGTGAAGTCTCACAGCAGTCTGTGCTGAACTCACTCCTCTTTGTCATCTACTAAAAGGATACTGTCTTTCGGCTTTTCCCGGTTAGGGGTCGCCACAGTGGAACTCCGGTCCACTAATGATTGGCAGTTGACTTTTACATGCTGGCTTGCCGGGCCTAACGCACAACCTTCAACGAAGGAACGCCCATCCATGCATGTCGACACACAGAAGATGCTATAACTGAGAATAGAACGGGAAATGTCTAACTGTGAGGCGACAACGCTACCACAGCACCACCATCGCAGTTCGCTGTCATCTACTAAAAGGATATTAAAACCAAAGTCAAAGGCCTTTGGCTGACCAAGATCACAGATGATTGCAAACTGGGAACAGTCATTGAATCATGCCAAGATGACGACACACTTCAGGAAGGTCTAATATAGACACACACTTGGTGCTAAAGCCATGGCTTAAAACGCAATACAAAAAATGCATTATAGTACCTTTTGGGAAGTCTACCACGCTGGGTAACTATGTCATCGGTAAAACACTCTTAGAAGTTGCTTCACTAGTCAGGGATCTGGGCACTCATGCAGATAGTAACCTAGCCTTTGACCAGCATGTGTCCAAGGTAGTAAGAAAATCCTTCTCTGTTGTTCAAATTATAAACAAAGGTACAGCATCTACATCCACTGAGGTCATCATACCACTGTACTTAGCCCTCTTCAGACCCATCATAGAGTATAATGCCCCCTTCAGTAAGTATCTGACCAGACACATGCAGCAACTGGGACAACCACAAAGATCCCTTACAAAAAGAATACAGGGAGTAAACACAATGTCCTAAGCTGATCACCTCAAATTCCTGTCTCTTTACTTGGTATCATACAGACTTCTGAGAGGTCATTTTTTTCTAGGTATAAACGGTATCCACAGACCCTGTTTTGATGAGCATTTGTACATCCACAAAGCAATCAGCACCAGCTCTACTAGACGAAAATATCTAAATTTTGCTTTTGACATAGATAGGACATGTTGGAGAGACAGATATGTTTCTCAGAGAATTCCCACTCTCTGGAACAGTCTACTCATCCATTTGAAGCAGAGTTCCTCCCTATTCCTTTTTAAGTACAACTTGGACCAATGGATATGTAATCAGAAATTCACCTCTTATCTGGCTACTATGTTTCTGATGGACACAGGCAGTCAGTAAATCATCACATATATAAATTAAATTTGCCAGTCGCATTTGGGTTGCTTGGCTAGGCTTCCAAGGGCCCTAGTGGTCTTTAGCCTAGTATACACTTATGAACCTATGAACCAGCCCTAGTGGCCTTTAGCCTAGTATACACTTATGAACCTATGAACCAGCCCTAGTGGTCTTTAGCCTAGTACACACTTATGAACCTATGAACCAAACTGAAATGTGTCTAATGTCTAGAGGTTCCCTATGTCCAGACTGATTAGTTCATAGGATCATAGGATCATACAATCATAGGAGATTACTAAGTTATCAACCTGGAGGTCATTTTCAGCCTAGCCATTTCATCCCAATGTAATAACATAGAAATGCTAGTCAATACCCAAGATTGCATTTAGTGATTACTGCCCATGTTCAAGAGGGTTGTGGGCTCTATCCTCGGTAAGAATTTATGGTGCTCCATCCACTCATCCAGGTTCCTCTTGAACAGTGTCATAGAGGTCATCTGTTTCACATGAACTGGTAGCCTGTTCCAAAGATGTGTCAGTCACTGGTAGATATATCCATCCCTCCTGTATGTCCTGTTTAAGTCATAGGCCATATTTAGGCCCTAAACCTTCCATAGCTTTCCATTTGAGACTGGTTAGATTTATAAATCTGTAATTGCCATGTTCTGTGGAAGATCCAATACATTTGTATATACTAATACTATAAGTTTGGTATATTAAGTGCATGGCTATTTGAGCTCTCTAAATATCTACAATTTTTCATTATACTTTTCCAGTTATTCTCTTCCACTTCTATGGAACTTCCATCTTATCACCCATTAGCTCTTCTCACTCCACCTCTTTATCATTCTCACTTCCATCAATGCATTATCCTAGCTACTTGTCACGTATTCAGAGACTTCCTATCATCTGACTCATCACCCCATTTTTGCCCCACTCAAGACTCCTTGTAATTCCCAAGTCCTGTGCTGCCTCGTCTACTTTTCTACCATACATCATTCCTTTTCCTTTCATAGTCATTCTCTTCTTTTATCTATTTTTTCTGAAGCACCTATTAAATATGACATCAGCTGAGACTCTCTTGCCTTTTTTTGGCATATTAAATTTCCTCTATCAACCAGATATACCACATCTGTAATTTTTAACTGTTGTCACTATAATATGCAGACTATATACATACTTCACCATCATTAGGCACTGCTTTATGTATTTGCATTTTTCTTGCATTTACTAAGTAGATAAGCTTATTACTGATATGACATTCTTCAAATATACCAGTGTCACAAACGTTTACCTGTATTCAAAGTACAGTATACCCAATATGGTGCCAATCTTGTTTCTGCTTAGACTATACATTGTTAACGACACCCTGAAGACCAAATCAAACTTGTAATTGTGTATTCATCTTCTATCTTAATAACTACTTACACATATACACATTTTCATCACTGTCCTAGAACTCCCTGTATATTCCTAACTGGACAGTCATGACTGTGTTACCAGAAATTATATTTATTTTGTGGATGTGTTCTTACTAAATGTTGCAGATTTGAATTTTTTTCTCCCCAGACTGTAATGCAAATAGGCTCAGCCTATGTGGACCTCCCTGTCAACAAACAAAAAAAAAAAAAGAAAAGAAAAGAAAACAACTAATTAAACAAGAGTAAAGAAGACAGAGGCACCAAACATTGCAACATGGGAAATAACAGTAACTGTCGCATAAAACCACAAAAACCTATAATGAAATCCCATATGCTTAAGCCACACAAAGAGTGAAAGACTTACCTCAATACTATGTCATCACAAACAGTCCTTAAGGAACCTATGCCAAGCAAGAAATAAATGCATTTGGACACAAACCACCAGAAGTTAAAAAAATAATAATTAGTTACACCAGATGTTACAATGGATATCATGTCTTAAAATAAAACAGAGCAAACCAAGGCCTTACATTAGTACTATCAGATAAACAAACTCACACCAAGAGTATTGCCTTAATTATTCAGAAGCATATATTCAAAGGATATTGGATTCAGCTTCTCAACTTGGAACAATTAAACTGCATTTTCCTCAGTCTACACTTTGCCATTCATCATATCAATGGTTTGATTCTCAGACTATGACCTGCTAGCTGGATATCATCCATATTTGCTAAACGCAACACTTACCGTATACCAAGTTCGAAAGAACAGCTCATTTTCCTGACATTAAATCACACAATTCCCTTCTTACATTCACGCTAGTCATAAGCCGAAGGCTTGAAACAGTATGAGGGACTTTCTTTAGTCATGGTTTATGTCTTTCTGCATTTTATCACTTTTGCTTTCCTCACATTGTATACTTCTGATTAACAGAATTAGCATTCTATAATTTTTTGTTTGTCATTCAGTGCAAGCCTTCATGCCACACAAATGCCAAGATCATGTGTCAAAACTCCTGATCGATCATGTACTAGTACCTGCTATAACTGTATGTGTCTGAAAAAACAGAGACAGAGAGAGAAAAGAAAGGCTTAGACTCCATACTATTGCTTTACATTGCACCTATAAAAGAAGTGAAGAATAAGCATACCAGGGAACATGGTTTAGTGGAATAAAGGAACAAAATGATAATGGGTTGAAAAAGTAGCTTTCTGTACAAGGAAAATAGATCAAATGAATAGACAGGGAGGAGAGGAGAGACTGTGAGTCTTACTGGGAACAAAAAATGGCAGCAAGATCTGAACAGCAGCTGTGTGTAGATTTGCAGGTTCTTGCTGAACAGAATATAAACAAGCATGAAAACAACAACAAAACAGAAAACTTCCAACAACAACAACAAAAACAGAAAACTTCCAACAACAACAACAAAAACAGAAAACTTCCTACAACAACAGCAAAAACAGAAAACTTCCTACAACAACAACAAAAACAGAAAACTTCCTACAACAACAAAAACAGAAAACTTCCAATCATATAAATTGAGAATATACAAGCAATTGAAAATGAAAGAACACTAGGCATTAAGCACTGAAAACAACTCCATTAAAAAAAGAAAAAAAGAAACACTGTTTCAAAAATTCATAGTGTATTTAGCTTCCATTGTGACCACCTTCTGATACAGCAAAAACATCTTGGGACTGAGTATTGCTCCTCTTTTTACCAGATAGCTGCACTGGTCATTATGATGACAAGCTAAATCATTTAACTAAGCTCCCTAGACTTGAAGCATCCTGCAATTAGAAGGAATCCTTAAATTCAAATCCTATCATTAACATATGCAAAACTACTACTTTGATAATTACTCAAATTAGTCTATACCTACTCGGAGGTTGCAGCCAAGCTTAGAAATGAAGCACTGTGAGCATCCTGAAGTTTAGTTGTCTTAAACTATCAGTCAGAGGACAGGATCCAACTATTCAGGTCAAAAAACTAGAACAAATATAAAAGAATAGCCTTTTGAGCATTAGTAGTAAGAAATATTTGTGAATTAAATGCCAAACTGTAGTAAAAATCTTGTTGTGATCAAAATTTCTTCACTTTTGTGAATAAAAACAGCTTCAGGTTCTTTGTACCAAAACAACAAATCTTCAGCATTGTTTTACAATGGTACCCCCCCACACAATGCGTAGTAACAAGGCCCACCCAAACCCTGCCCAACAGTCTGTCCATGACCAAAAATACAAATACACCAACTCAGAGAGAGAGATTGCACTACTTTGAAGAAGAAGGTAAAGTAGTACATTTCATCACAAATATTACTTTTTTTCCTTGTGTTTTTTGCAGGGGGTCCAGCCCCTTGCACCCCCCAAGTGTATAAATACAAATATAACAACTCCAAGATCGCATTACTTTGAGGAAGAAGGACTGAATATTCATGAATTCACAGGAAATCTGCATGACATGTCAATCATGCATCATTTGCATGCTACATCACAGGCATTATGCGTGTCAATCACTATGGCCACACCCATTCCTGAGTGAAACAACCAGGGAGTACTGTTGTAAAATATCTCCAAATCTTCTTGATGTGATTAAAAATAGCTTCACTTCTTAGAAGCAAAACAACAAATCTTTATTGGGTGAAACTTCTATAAAGTGACAGATAAGTACTGTACTTATGTCAAGAAACTAGAAATAAATCTTGTGTTTATACATAATTCAAAAACAAAGAAAAAATCAAGATTCTATTTAATTCTATAGAAAAGTAAACATACAATTGTGATTGGTTAAAACTTGAATATCTCTTAAAATATATATATTAGAATATATGTGGTTTTAATATTCCAATGGTTATCTTGCTTCCAGCTTCTGTGTGATTGAATGGAGTGCTTGTAGCCAGGAAATTCAATAGTAAAACTTGAAAGAGAGAACTTTGTAAAACTGGTGTGCTATAAGACTTATAAATGCACCTATGAGGATATAGTAATAGGGGTCCATGTGGTTGATGTTTTTTATAGATGCATAAAAGTGCACCATTAGGTGTTAACCATCTAATCAATTATCTAGGCTAACTTTTCTAAAACATATACTACACTATCCATTGTCTGTGAGATTGCATAAAGAAACTATATGTGGGAAATTAGGAAGTAATATCTGATTGGGTGAAAAACTGAAATGCTGGTCTGCTATATAACAAACATCAGTGAGGACTTCGTAATTTGGGTTATGTGTGACTGATATGTTTTATATAGAAATTAAATGTTGTTCTTGTTGGTGTTCAGCAGATTATCAGGTAAATAACAGTATATTTTAAATACATAGCAGAATTTAAATAATAAAGAAAGCAACCCCACTTAAAAACTTCTCTGTATGTTAAAAATTTATTAATATAGCTTGTATACAGTGCTTTCACTCATGCTTCTTCAGATCTGCCTCAGGTGGAACCTTTTAATTTGAAAGAAAACTTTTTGTGCACAGAAGTACAATAGCTAATAACCAATTAATAATTAAAAATGAATAATAAACAATTGTATAAATCTCCACTAAAGTCAAATTAAAAAAGGAATGTTCAGCTGTCAATAATAAGCGTAGTGATGGAGTCTCCTAAGATTGAGAATGCTAGTGATGGAAATCTGAGTGTTAAGTCCTGGTGGTTTACATGCTTCTAGTCTGATCTGCCATTCTAATTTGCATTTTTCAAGTCTGTCATTTAATGATCCTTGTAGTTCTTCTTTTGGTATGCGATCTAAAATATGAAATTGGAATGTCTTTTGTTCGGGTGTGTTTAGCTAGTGCGTTGTTGTTGTTGTTGTTGTAAGAGATGTCTATAACATGTCTAGCAATTCTGGTTTTAAGTCTGTTGATAGTTTTCCTGATATAGAAGGCAGGGCATTGGATGCACTGGGCCCTGTAAACTGTTGATTTCAAATTGCAATTCCCAGGTTCTTGGCTGTTGTAGTAGTGGTCAGTGTTAGGGCAGTGAAAACCCATTTTGTTGCTCATGTGCTTACAGTAACTGCAGTTGGGTGGTCTTCAAGGGAATGTACCCTTTGGGGATTTGAGCTGGTCTGTGGTTGTTCTGCTCATTTTTTCAACAAAATGTCTGATATTCCTGTTTCTCTGAATGTTGAAACTAGGTTTTTCTGGTAGTTTATTGTTTAGCGTTAGGTTATTCTTGAAAATAATATAGTTGTGCTTAATGATGTCCATTATAACTCTGCAGTCAGTGGAGTAAGTAATCATCCTGGAGATGTCTTTATATCACTCATTGTGGTTTCTTCTCCTGTTAGTTCTGTGACTGTTGTCAGAGTTTAGGTTATCAGGGTTGGTGTTTTTTTTTTTTTTTTTGAGGGAGATAGGTTCAAGTATCCTGAAGATTAACTTTTACTGTAACCACAAGCAAGGAAGTCTTTCTCTAGGTTCATTATGTTGATGGTGAAATCCCTTAGTTCTTTCAATACTCTCGCAATCCTGAGGCCCTAGGATTTAATCACATTCTTCTTAGTCTGCAAAGTATGCATACTGTCCTGGTGCAACAGTAAGTTTACTCTGGTGGTTTTTGGTATAACTTATTTGACAGCCAGTCAGAGCCTTCCAGTTTTGATCTCTTGAAGTCCAGAAAGTTAGTGCTGACTTTGTTGTGGGAAGTTGTAAAGTTCAGGAAATTCATGAAGTTCCCAATAGAGTTAAAAAATTCCAGTAACCTTGCCTCTGTGCTGTTCTAAATAATAAAAATGTCATCTATTTATCAGAAATAACAACCCATGTGCTAGTAGAAGGGAGAGTTGTATATGTGTTCTCACTGCCATTTTCATAGGGCAGTATTTGCTAGACTGGGAGCCATAGCTGCCCCTATAGCAATACCCCATTTTTGCCTGTAGAAAGATTTGTTAAAATGGAAAAAGTTGCTGCTTAGCAGGACACAAAGGAGTCTGCTGATAGCTTCTGTTACAAAATCTAATCCTGCCCATAAATCGCTGAAGGATTCTATTACTGCTTGAATGCAGTAGTCATGTGGAAGCACTGTATATTACTCTGAGGTTGTAAAACATTGGACAGAGGAATAAAAACACACTTTCCAATGCTATACCTGAATATGACTGATCAGTAATTACATATACCTGTATTCAAACAATATTCCTTCCACATATTCAGCTAAATGCAACTCAATATAAATCCCTGCTTTCACATGCACAGCCCATTCTCAGAGGGGGGAAAATAAGATGGTGATGGTAGACATTATTAGAATGACATACAAAAAGCCAGGAACAGCTGAATGAGGGCATTTGATAGACCAAGTGTTAACTAGAGCTCACTTACAGCAACAATATCTAAGTACAGGATCATTCTTGATATCCAAAAGAGTAGGGCCTCAGACTACTACTACTACAGAAAGAGCACTCTTGCACTCCATGTTCCCAGATGGGAAGAAGACAGGGTCTCAGATCTAGAGCTTCCAGACATTTAAGAACAACTAACTAGCAAATGGTGGTGGATGGATTTGGGGCAATACGTGAATGGTCTGTGGAATCATCTTTGGCCATGTCAAAATCACTAACCACAGGCTGATACAATGATTTTACTTGCTTTTCTCTTTTGGGGTACAAGAAGAGTGGAAGAAGCAGGGCTGTAAATATTATTCATAGTTCAGCCAGAGAAGACATATCCTCCACCTCTATTCCTTTAAAACCACTCTGAAAGACTTCCTATGCAAAATTTGACTCTGTTCATGCTCTATCCCTAGATAAAATATATCCCTAAATACGGGTAAGTACCTATTCATTCATATTAACTCCTTACTCCCCTGCTTTATTCACTCCCTAATGTCAATCAATTTCACTCCCTGACTTTATATCTAATTATGCCATTACCCTGCTTTTTTCTCTCCCACTTCATATTGTATTTTCTGTTCATTTAATACTAACTTACCATTAATTTCTCTAAACTGTCTAAACTTTCTCTAAATGTTAAATTACAGTCATACAAGTTACATCTGCTTTAACCAATGTTGTTACATTATCTCTAATTTGGTATAATTATTTAAACTGTAGACATTTTTGCATTATTTTTGAAGCTTCTGATTTTTTTTTCTTAAAATGCTTTTGTGATACTTTGGAGCTTTTCTCCCTGCGCTTCCACTGCAAATGGGCACCTACCCAGTCAGACTTTCCCAGTAATCAAACGTCAATAAAATAAAATAAAGAATCCTAATTACTGGTACAATAACCTCAGTAACACTGGTAGAAGGCAAATATTCATGAGTAAGCACTAAGCGCACTTTCCTTCTCCAAATTATTAAACACAAGCAATACCATGACAACTGTACCATCTGACCTTAAATTTCTAGCCAAAAATATCACAGAACATTACTGCAGAAAAAAGAAAAACATTCTAATTCTGTTAAAAACAGTAACAGATGGGAAAAATACATACTCCAACTGAAAAGGCACAGCCTAAAGATTTTCATAAAATTACAGTTTTCTACACAAATTTGAAAAATATACTAAGTAAATAGAGTAGAAGCACATATACTCCTTGAAAGAAGATGGTATCTATAAGGTGGAATACCAAAAATAGATATATTTTTATATTAATCAGAAATAATACCAGAAATATTCAATAAAAACATTTATGAGAGGAAGGGGGCCTCCAAAATGGGTCTGTTAGGCAAGAAGCTTTTGACTGACTGCTGTCCATCATTTGTCAGAGAGATGCTTCTTCTTGAAGTAGTATGAAAATATTGAAGCTCTGCCTCACTCCAGTAACTGATATTCTTCCCTCCAAAATGGGCACAACCAATCAGCAGCCAGAGTTAGAGCTTGGCAGGACATTACCCCATAAGCTAATACAGCGCTTAGAATGAAGAACATATTCCAGGAAGGAAATAAAAGAAAAACAAAACCACAAAAGAAAGGCAAAGATGAAAAAGACGGAAAGGTGTGGTTCTCAAATGAGGTAGTATTCAAGTTTAGAAAAACAAAAAGCATGTAAAAAGTCTAAAGAAACACAGAATAAAGAAGAGTAGCAATACTAGCAATAGAGCAAACACTAAAGGCAACAAATAAGGAAAGGCTTATATTGAGCAAAACATGAGCAGTTTACCATTGAATGCAAATATAACATTTGTTATATCCATTAGGTATCAAAGAAAGGCAAAATAACAGGTAGGGAAACTTAAAAACGTAAAATGGGTGAGATAGTGGAGAAGGGTCTGTTAAGAATTACTTCTGCCCGGTATTCACAAAAGACCAAAAAGCTGATTTATTGAATCCAGCCAGTGTACAATCCCAGGATAAGGTGCTGATCCCATGTCTTCCACAGAAGAAAGGGGTTTAAACCCCAAAAGTAAGCATAGTAAAGGCAATACAACCTAATGGAATTCTCCCTAGAACTTTTAGAGAAGTAAAGGGGCAACAGATAATATCACCAGCAAAATTTTGAACTAGTCAGAGAAGTAAGATGATGTTCCTGATGACTAGAAAACAGCAGATGCAATTTCTCTTCTACAGGATGAGAATGAGACAAAGACAACAAACTACTGGCCTGTTAGTTTGACCTCAAATACAAATAAAAATCACACTCACTAATGAAGGAAATTATATTGAAATGTATGGAAAACAGAAAGGCAGAAAAGACAAAATTGTATTGATTTAAACTGTCAGCAATAGTACTTTACTTATGCCAAACACATCTAGCAGAGTTCTTTGGTACCAAGGAAGATGTCTAGGAAGAAATTAGAAACTTGGACTATGTAGACATCAACAAGAGATTTGATATGATGACATAATGAATGTTAGTGAACAAACATGATATACTAGTAGTTGATCCTAGAGTGGTCATTGGTGATACAGTGGCTAGAAAATGTAGGATCATAGGAGATTACTAGGATATTGACCAAGAGGTTATTTTAAGCCTAGCTGTTTCATCCCAATGTAATACAACAGAGATACTAGTCAATACCCAAGATTGCATTTAGTAATGACTGCCCATGTCCAGGAGGGTTGTGGGCGGTATCCCTGGTTAGAATGTACAGTGTCCCATCCACTCATCCAGGTTCCTCTTGAACAGTGTCATAGAGGTGCTCTGTTTCACATGAATTGGTAGCCTGTTCCAAAGATGTGGCAGTTGCTGAGAGATAAATCTGTCCCTCCAGCATGTCCTTTTTAAGTTGCAGGCCATATTTAAGACTCTGGAACAAGTAGCCCTAGACCCATTTGATTTATTGATATGCAGTACGTTCATAATAGCAGGAGTTCACTGACAAGAAGGGTGATTACAAGAGTGGGTGTCACAGTGTCAGTAGTGGGACCATTTATTTTCCATGTCCATTTAAATGGCACTATTGAATGTCAGGAGGAATAGAATATCTTTTAGTTTCTGATAGAAAGATACATTATAGGCATGAAGGTGTAGAAAAGATAAAAAGCCTCTTGGCAAGAGGCGTATGAAGCCACATTTTCTATGTGACACAGTTAGAGATGCATACCACCAATAGGTCAGAAAAAAAAAGTTGCTGTCATACAAAAGAAAGACCACAAAATGGCTGTTTTTTTTTCTGCAATGACAAAGTTATTGAAGAAAATCTGCATTCACAGAATGATGGGGGTGGGGGCAGCTAACTGTGTCATCTGGCCAGTTTTATGACTGTTAAAAAGTGAGCAAAGATATTACGTTGTTTGCTTTCAAAGACATCACCTACAACTGACTGCTTATGTTGCTCTTCTAGGCTGCATTCACATGGTCACACAACTTGTGAGATCATCATTCGTGTGCAGAAACAGATTTATTGCATGTTAATCTTGTGCAAATCTGCCCCTTTTATTGTTGGGGAAATTTCTTACTCAAGCTTATCTATCATTTTTTTCTTAATTAAATGTTGTGTGAGTGTTTCCACCCCTATGTCCCCAACCCATGAGCAAACACGGACAGATTTCCCCCAGCTGACCTGTAAAATTAGCTAATCCCTGAATAGTAATCCACAAATCAAAATAGATCAGCAGTGAACAAATAGACTATCAACTGTTAAGAATGCATTCATCTAGCGAGAAAGACTGTGTGAGAGACAATGGCGACATCAGACAGACTTCTATATTTAAAAGTTTGCATTTAAGTTATTCAGTCCGATCCAGTCACAGTGACCAATGGTTCTGTGTAAGCAAACTACTTTTCATTTACTCCCCAGCCTGAAATCACTGAGTAATGACAGTAGCCATCATAAGTTAAGACCTTGTAGGTTCCACAACTTAGTTTAGCAAAATAGTGTTAAAACTATTGCAAAGAAATAATGCAATACTGAATTATTTTTGACACTGCGAACTGTTTGCTATTTGATTCAGTCACTTGGCTATTCTACTTAGAAATCTGCTTAGGGTTTTGTAGTCACTACCCTAAGGGAAAGCAGCATGGTGACCAGCATAGCTCCTCTGTTACTACAAGTGACTCGTCTATGGCATTTTATGATATGGGGCTTACTGCATCACAAGCTTATATAGGGTAGAGAGGGCTACTCACTCCCTGTGAAATGCAAGATAACATACAGGTGCCTGAAAAGAGTAGTGTGAATGCAGGCTGCAATATGCAGATTACTTTGTGCTTCAGGATAACAAGGTCAGCAGGTGTTAGCATCTTCATGCATTATTTTCTGAGTTAGGAAGTCAAATATTCTTCACATATTACTTTAACATTCAAGAAGTCAAAGACTGAGTCTCGTATTCAATACGCATATTTTAGCTTTCACTGTTTGAAGGCTTTGAAGGAAGGAAAATGTTATCCCAGCTTTAGTGTTCTGAGAGTTTCCTCTGTAGTTTCAGACGTGTGAATAAATTTGTTATATCCAAAAATGCCAGAAAGCATTATTATAATACTCTGTATACCAGTGAAGTTTTATTTTTTGCAAAGTTTGTCCATCTTAGCGTAATGCAATGTCAATAATTTCTGTTTGGACTTTTTGATAAGAATTGGTTAGGAATTCTTCCTGACAATTTAGAATTCAGGACCTCTGTGAGGATGTCTAATTCTTCTGAATGTTTAATTCAGTCTGAGTTCCTCCACATTTTTGTAGCACATTTTCCCAAACTGTTAAGCTATTTTATTTTGATTTCCTAGATGCACTTAACATCTGTGGTCAAAATGGTATATTGTTTGTTTCAACTGGCAATATGTGAGGTGTGAAGTGCTGCCATTAGTACTCAGTCTAATCAGCATAATACTCTTCATAGTCACATGATACCTACAACAATACCACCTACTCTCCAGAAAAAAATTTGGTCAGAAAGGAGTACCAGGACTGCTCTCTGGACCCTCACCGATGACCTTCTAACTATTAAGGATTCTGCAGTCTAAGACCTCTTATTTCTCCATAAATAAAACAGTCCTATGAACACAAGAATCAGAGATCTGAACCTGCTTCTGTAAATAAACACATCATGGTGCAGAGATAGATTTGTCACTATCCCTTCATTAAAACAAAGTTCCTCTCCAGATCAAGCAATGTGACACACTATCTTACTTTGGGAAGGCATTAGACAATTCTTTCTTAAAGGAGGATGAATTCATCCCAGGTTGACTGCTTTATACCACTGTGAAAATTAAGGTAAGATCTAAGTGTGGGTACTGGCAAGGTATAAATGGCCAAATGTCCAGATGCCTTGTACATTCTATAATTCTATAATATGAACATAGGGAATACATTTATAATGTCAAATGGTCAAAATGCCAAATAGCATAACAGCAACCACTTACGTCAAAACTCAAAATGAAAAAAAAAAAAACACTGGAAAAATGTTCTGTGCATGGGGGCAAGACCCCCTGCATCCCATATCCCTTGCAAATTATAAACACCAACTCAGAGGTATAAGTAAAGTAAGGAAAAGGGGAAAACACCAGTCTCGGCTGTTCAGCAATCTCATCACGTTAGTGTTTTCAACCATTTGTGGTGGTTGATATTATACCATTCAGCATATTGGCCTTTCACCATATTCAATGTAAAAAAAATCCTTACTGGTGTTCTCATTGATCTAACTTGGGCTTTTGATATGGTCAACCACAAAATACTACCATCCTAACTGAAATTGGCATCAATCCATAGGCTACTGATGGGACTAAAGACTGACTCTCAAAATGATCTTCCACAGTTAAAATGACTAAATCCCTCTCTGCATAAATCACTACCCTAGCCAGTGTCTCACATGACTCAAAACTTGCCTCACTGCTTTTCTCTTGGTAAAAAAAATTTCTTTGCACTTGTACAACCTGCAACTACAACTTTATACATATGGCATGGTTCTCTTAAATTCAGTCCTCCATACCAAAACACTGAACAGCAACCTCAATTTAGTCTTATAAATAAAGACACAAAACAAAAGCTACTGCTTAACTCAAAAAAAAAAAATACAAAGATCATGATCCTCAGGAGCCAGAAAATATCCAGATGTCCTGTTTGCAAATACATTACCTAAATAATCACAACATAGAAAATATTTTTTTCTTCTTCAAATACCTTGGAAAATGGCTAGATCAGACCTTTAATTTTCAAAAACACATTGACAAATTCAGACCAGAAATCAACTACCTGCTCCTTTGGGCACATAAATGATCACACTTTCTGTCACCATAGCTACAGCAGCTACTGGCAAAGGCATCCTGTTTACACATCTAGAATATGGCTTATTACTATTTGCTGCAGCCTCATCAAACACAACACAATCCTCAATCCATCCCCAACAAAATATGCTACTTTATGGTCAAATCACCTTAACAAGAGCACTACTCCCTCTCCTTCTTAAAAGCTAAATGGCTAACAGTGAATCAGGGAAAATACTTACAATAGGACACTCCATCACTCTTGTTACCAAACATATTAGCAGCAGTCCCTCACACAGTATACGTTGTCATTCTACCTCAGAAATACCTCTCCAAAATTCCCAAAACAAAGCTCAGTTGCATAGACCACAACTTTTTCATACTAGTTCCCAAACAGTGTCACACTCTTCCCTTCAAATTAAAAATAACTCACTGGCTATTCCAAATTCAGGCCACCATTTGAAACATACTTTTATAGAAAATGTATGCAAATGCAACAAATCAGGTATTATTACTTAACTTCCATCCTACGCCATTTTCCCCCGTATGCTGTTACACCCATCTGTCACACTTATCTTGTTACCAAATAACTTGATTATGTAAATATGTGCATACACTTCATAGTTTTCAAAATTACAATAGTGATGGATATTCTTATATTTTGTATTCAGATTTGGAAAAGTATTGAACCTAGTTACTGATCAACTTTAGAGTCATCTTGCATATCCTTTACGATCTGTGCCATAATTATATCTTTACTGATGCTCTGTGTATTTGTAGCAATTCCACTTCTTGTTTGCAATTAAATTGCTTTAGCCTGCAACACAGGCTAAGCCTACAATTTGTCAGAATTAATTAAAGCTATGTCCCAGTAGACAAATCAATGTAAATAGATTGATAGAGAGACAGACAGGCAGTCAGATAGATGATGTTGCCTCTTATTAACAGTACACAAAGTCTAAAAAGTCAGCAAATTCTTTTTTCATATGGCTTAAGTGCTCATGGGGAAATAAAGCACATCAGTTCATGTCAGTAGCATTTATGCAGACTAGACAAACCATACAAATGATTTTGTGATGAGATACTGATGCTAATATAGGTTTAAAGATTCACTTAATGATGATGCAAATTCCTTTATGCAGCAAATACCAGACAGTTCTCCAACAACGAGCATCACTGGTTTGCTGTCACTGTTGCTCTAATGAAAGTAGACTGTGCTTGCTCCTGTACTGGAGGGTAAGAGTGATGTAAGACACGCGCGCGCACACACACACACACACACACACACACACACACACACACACACACACATACACACATGCACACGCACACGCACACGCACACACATGCACACACATGCACACACATGCACACACTCACATACACACAGATGCACACACACACACACACACACACACACACACACACACACACACACACACACACACACACACACACACACACACACATACACAAAATTTGTTTAAAAATGACTGATGAACCTGTATAAGTAACTTGCCCAAGGAGCAAAAGGGGCAGAGATGCACAAAATTAAGATGCAATAATTCTGCCCCTGCACTAATGAACAACAATAAAGCTGTCATACTCACAGATGCCATACTGGTTCAATTTTAAGTTACACATGCAGTGTTATTTAAGCAAAAAGACTATCCCCAGGATTCACGAAGCCTCCGTGTAAGAGTTATAACTCTTACACGGAGGCTGCAGTTAAACTGAGTGATGTCAGCATGCTCTGCATATTCATGAGAGCATGCTGAATCACACCTAAGTCGAACACGGCCGTGTAAGACAGTAGGGGGCGTGTCCGTAGGCTGAGCCCTGCAAGCGGACACGCCCCCAGAAGTTTAAAAGTGCCCAAAGTAGACACCCACAACAGAGTCCACGGAAATGTGAATAAACACAACACAACACATGCCCCTACAGACTATTAAACATAAAAGAAATATAAATGAACATGTCATATTTTTTTAAATTGTAAAGATGTTTAACCGTGAGTGCTTTCGTTTGCTGGCGTGCCGTAAGCGCAGCTACAGTTAGCAGTCAGTGGGAAAGCATATAAGAACTAAATATGCAAAATAAGCCAGGAAGCAATAGCGCGGTAGAGATGCCGGCTGCAGCGCGAGCATTCATGGTTCGAGCCCCCACAACACAAATTTTTTTTTCGCAAAATAAGCAGGAAACAAGTCCCTGACACATATATGTACACATAAAACCAGAATATATGTAAAATGCAATGTAATAGCCTATTTATATTGAATAAATGTGAGCTAAGAAATGAATATAAACTGCCAGATGTGCCCATAGCTGAGCTACAGTTCAACAGAGTGAGGTCATGTGCCCGTAGATAAGCATAGGTTTAACTGGTGCAAAATGAGTGCCTGTAGCCGAGCAGTGGTTTACCACGTTAAATATATGTGCCCCTAATTGCGCTAAGCGGAATATGCGTGCCGATAGCCAAATGAGGCTTAAACCAGCGTACCCCGTTTGCGCTAACCGACGAGCAACGGTGAGCAAGCCGTATCCAAAATGCCTTTACACAGACACACCCCTCAACATGTCTAGACAGTCATGAAAAATAAAAAGCAGTGGCCAGGTTCGAACCCAGGATACTATACACCATAGTCAAGGTACAGAACCACTAAGCCATGACAGCAGTTCCTAGAAATGCAATATTAGCTCATATATAGGAATGAATACAAACTACAGCATGACAATGCAGGTTTACTGAAGTTGATACAATTCCAAACTGGCCAATCACAGATATGTGCAGGAAAAACGGACTATATAAGCCCCATAGGCGGGAATACACAGCATAAACGATTGTAGAACAGACCTGCAGTTAGAATGTCAGGTGTAGGTGAGGGTAGTCTTTCGGCGCAGAGGTGGGGTGTTGAGGAGTCCAGGTACATGGCCTGGCTCCTAGTCCACAACCATGAGGCCCAACTCATGCAGGGCCAGGTCCTTTGGGGAGCGTACAAGGCTGAGGCGTGGGACCAGTTGGCTCATGAACTCACCAGTGCCACAGGAATTCCTAGGACAGGTGAGCAGGTCCATCACCACCATGCGGACCTGAAGAGACGTAAGCAAGACCAACTGAACCGTTGGATCCAGGAGGCCCGGCAATCACCCAACGCCCCACCACTGAGTAAGTATCAATTAATTATGTTTGTAGAAAGTTAAACTACCTGAAATCATGGAGATGTGTATTCCAATATTACTTCATTTATATTACAGCTGCAGGTGTCCGTTCTGCGAACCGCAGAGCCTATGCCGATAGGCTGGTGCGGTTGCGCCACCAGGCAGGTCAGTAATCCATTACTAGTAACTGTAAAGATATATAAATGTATGACAGTCAGCATAAGAGTGCAGTGTAGCCAGGAAGGAATTAAATCTGCAAGCCACAGAGTGTGAAAGTGTATGCAAGTATTGCCTGATTACAACAGTTCCCAGCCTGTAAGTTGAAACTAATCATGAGACTGTCCAACACATATTTTGAAATAAAACTGCCCTGCCTGTAAGAAAATAGTACACAACCTGCAGCAGCAGGTAAAGTATAACTGCAGAAGAGGATGAAATCACATGTGTGAAATATATTCCTGTGGAAATACTGAAACATGACAGAAGTGAGAGTGCTGGAAAGAACTGTAATAACTACTGTTAAAACATGTCAATAAAGCCTAGAAGTACCAGTCTGAATAGTAACATGAAAGCAAGTGAGAGAGTGTGAGAAAGTGTCAGGAATACAGCACTACAGTAGTAATAACCCCTGAATAAACTATACTGCAGTCAGGACATAATTAAATGCATGTGAGACCCAGAACCAAACAGAAACATCTGTTCAAAGTGTTGCTGCATGTGGAATGTGTACACCAAAATCTGGATATGTTGCTCCCAGTCTGAAATATGCAGATAGGATGACTGTCTGATATACCAAACATCCACACCTGTCTACAAGTATAGAAAGCACAGTTAACAGGATGATGTATCTGCACAAAGTTCGATATGAATCGTGTATGAACAGCAATAAAATGTAGAGTTATGTTGCAGTAACAGTCCCATCTGCAAGGTTAAGTAGTTAACATATAGGACACTGTAGTTAGAACAGTAGTGTGTATATAACTGTAGCTATTAGAAATGTACAGCATATGTGGTTGTATTCGGTGTTAATAATATGTTTGATTTACCCCACCCTCTAACCATCTATAACCCATTCCACGGGAAAATGGTATGTGCAATCACAATTACCACCCCTGGACATCTGTCCTGTTGGGTCATATATATTTGCATGTCTGTTGATGCATCCGCCCCGTTCATACATCCTCACCTGATGGCCTGTTGCCATCAATCAACCCTGCATGTTGTTGGACTGTGTATTACTGTTCAAATTATGCATGTGCTATGCACGCTGTTCAATGGTGTGAATAACTGGGTGTTTGGTTAATGGGAATACTAATGCATGCTGTTACAACTAACTGTGAATGGTATTTATATGTCACTAACCCAAACTGTCATGACATAATGCAAAACATAGAACGACAGGGAAGGCGGGTTCCGGCGGACCCACCTCTCCCACCTCAGCTGGCGAGTGCACCTGGCACTAGTGCCCAGTCCGGACCCTCCTCCGGTGGCCCTGTGCCACCTGCGGGTGGAAGCGCTGCAGGGGCGGGGCTGCCCCTCTGCAAGTGTGGCGGAGGAGATCCACCACTCACCCTCCTTAGCGTCCGGACTGTAGTGCGTAGGGAGATTCGGACTCTGTCCTTGAGCCCCTATGCCAGCTCGAGGCATGGGTGGCGCCAACTAACGGGCATGCCCGTTGCCCGCCTACACAGCCCCCAGCACAGCCCGTCCTGGGCAGTGAAGGAACAGTGGCAACTGCCTATGGGTGGGGATATCAGTTCCACTGTTGCCATCTGTGGGCTCATGTGCTCTGGACATCCCAACCTCCGTCCCGTCAATTGTGTAACCCCCACACGTGTCATACACGCCCCTGTATGCGTCTTGTTTGTCTTGTCTGTTAACCTACCCAACCTACCTCCCCAGCTGTACCGACTACCTTCACCTGACATACCACTCTCACCTGAAAAAAAAAAAAAAAGGGCACTCTGTACCCACAAAAAATTATGCCCCATACATAGCTGCCCATTCGCACACATGTCTACTGGACATGGAACCCATCAATTCAATTGGCTGTACAACAGGTATTATTGTTGTCCTGACACCTCTCTCAGGGGTGGAAGGTTTCAAATGTCACACCAAATTACATACATATGCACAGCTGTTGCTGATGAAGAAATGGGCAGCTATGGGCCTTACCTACATCCCTCCTGCACATCCCAAGCTTGTTTCCCTACTGTCTTACCCTCTTTGTGACCCCTTTTTCACCACTTTCCTGTCTCCCGTTTTCTTTTCTTTCAAAGAAAATAGCGGTGTGCAAGAGTAAGCACGTTTAAGCGGTTGTAAGCGGGTGTCGCGGCTTGTGCGCGGAGCTAACCGCCAGTGCGCATGTGAGCTCCGCAAACCAGCGCTAACCCGGTTACAACTGCTTAAAAGTGCCTTAGTCACTTTGATTGACAGGTCCTGTACTCAGTTCCAAAGAAAAATAAAATCCCACTGTGAGTCCCGAACCCAGGACCTTAGCAACTATAGTCTGCATGACTTACCACTAAGCCATGACTCTGGTATAGAAACACTGTGCTAAAGTAAATATATCATTTAACAGTAGGAATGAATGTAAAGGGAATATAGATGTGTAGTACACAAAGCATGACATTTAGAATCACAAACAAAACTGGTGGATTTCCATAATAGTAGTGTGTGAACAGAAACAGCCATGCTAGTTGGAAGCTAGTAGGTAATAATGTCACCATAGCACCGTGCAAGACACACACATACTCATAGCAGGATAAGCACTGCCCATACCCCACAACCTCCTACAGGAACACATCGGACCAAGTAATAAAATATGTGGAGCAAAGGCCCAAAACCAGGGACACATTACAAATAAAGTTACAACAAATGCAGACAGTTCAGAAAGTAACAGGGTCTACACCTTGTGGGATGTTTGGAAGGGTATGCAGTCTGGAACTTGAATGTTTGTCACCATATTCTGACTTGAGCCCAGACTGACTTGCCAGATAAAGGTGTGCATGAGATAATGACTAAATTATGAGGCAGAAATGTGGACAGCCTGCAAATATCTGTACACATGACGGGTCCAACACCACCATATTTGAATAGTTAAGAACCCAGACATAGCAACAGTGAATGTCTTACAGGGATGCCCCACAGACCCCATGTGAAATGTACAAACAGTAGGCAGAAAGGTGTAACCCATGCAATGGTAACTATGGAGTCCAGAAAGTATTAAGCCACTGCATGGCAGAAAAAGTGTAGTAATACATATGCTCATGCTAACCCACAGTCACAACTGCAGCATACCAGACATTTTAATGGGTGTACCCCACTGATATGTACCATTCCATGAGGCACATAACTGATTAACCTGAAAGCCTCTGGGGCCTGCTCAGCAGCATACTCACATACCCTAATAGATGTTAAGGCCCACACCATGGACAGACCACACTGCATGCTGTAACACCCTAGCAGATATAGCAAGCATTCCAGGGTGTGAATGTACATGGAAAGTAGGAAAGCTACAGCAGCACACTACAGTCAAGACACCTAGCAGGCACACCAGTACTGACAATAAAGGGCAACTATTGAAGCCTTAGAAATAGAGTGCAAGCAAAGGTGAAAGGAAAGCACACACACACACACACACACACACACACACACACATTAACAATAGTAGTAGTTGTAGTTGTTAGTGTACATACACAGTCAGTACAGGAAACTGGTGAAATGAATGGAGGAATGTTAATCCACAACCCACCGAGAAAAATGAGAGATACCAACCTTTACACTCACAGAATGTTGTCCACAGCATAACAGCATGGTCCCTGCCCTTAACATCTGAAAGGGCTACGCCTATTTCACACACCCTTTTATAGCACAGTTCTGAAATCACAGTGAGAACTGCAATCAGTACACAACAGGCTGCATGCAATTAGCAAATGCTGGCTAACAATTGGTGCAGAGGCCATCACATGGGCATATGCAGATACCTACAAAAGTATGCTGTACTCCATGTCCACGCATGCAATACTTTCATTGCACCCTGAGAGAGAAAGAGAGAGAGAGAGAGAGAGAGAGAGAGATATAGAGAGGACTAGACTGCAACTAAGCAGACGGAAATGAATCCCTCAGCAACAGCTACCTAGAAGCTGACAACTGTGAAGTGAAGCAGCAGGAAAGAGAGCCAGACAGTAGCAGAAGCAGCTGGGACAAACACAGGTACTGTAAAGTAATACTATAAAGGTGTACATACTGTGAACCCTCCATATGTGCCATTGGTCTGTATCCATATGTATATGAAGATGTGTAAAGGGCAGGAGATATACAGCACCTATCAGTGAAGGCTGTACATACATTTGTATGTGTGAGCATCTATGTGCACATATAAATGTTGTTTGACTGTAGGTTGTACTGCCATGTACAAATTAGGTTACACAGCTATGTATGTTTAGCAGTATGTTAGTGTGTGTATACAGTAAGGTAGACAAATATGCTGATATACCTGTCTAACATATGGCTATGTATGTATGTCAACATATGTATGTGTATATATATATATGTATATATATACATATGATATGCATATATGTATACATACATAGAGAGAGAGATGTAGGACTACATAGACAGATGTCGATAGAATATTGTAGCAACATATCTATGTAATGCACACATGCAGAGATAGATATATGTAGATACATATACATAGACAGACTGATCTGACCACCTAGAGGTATGATTGTATATGATGACCTGCAACACAGCCTGTCCCCCCCCCGTCGGCCACACCCCCTCTGCGCCCCCCCCTCCACATCTACAGCAGAATATGTACATCAATATATATATATGTGCAAATGTATACAGACATATTTACACATATATATATATCTATATACATATAGACATATCTTAATACATATATATATCTATAGAGAGAGAGAGAGAGAGATGTATATAGAGTCCGAGTGAGGCACATGTGTACAGATGTATTGCAACAGGTGCCTGGTGAGAAAGGCACGGAGTGAACACCAGTGTCAAATCCGGAGTAACATACCACATTCCAGATCACCTACACCAGTAACCACCATATATGTGAGTGTCCGCCCACCACTGCATGTGTCAGGGGTGGGCAGGGTCAGACATGTGTACAATAGTGGCCCCAATGATAGTCACAGTGGCACACCATCCCTGGAATAGCTGCACATGGTATGTGTCCGCAGACATGGTGAGTCAGGCATGGACATGTAGGTCGGTGTACCCCCCACAGCACATAATGGATGCCATGGTATGGACCTCACATGACAGCAACAGATATGGAGAAGGACACAGTGACATGTACAACACTGTGACAATGCACCCAAACACAGTACCAATGCACAGTGACTGACAACACCACAGAGTACACATATGCTACCCACGTAGAGGTTACCACCCCCAGATGCACATATGGAGGTCACACCCATGACAGATGTCCAACAACCATTGTAACACCACCCACCATCCACAACCTAAATGTCTGCTGTGTGTTGTCTGTGCCACTGCAATAGTGTGCACATGTGTAGGTACGGGTTCCAACTCACAGATAGGACACTCCCTGCAACAAACCACACAGTGTTAAGAAGCGAGACTCCCCATGTGTACATGTCACACATACCCCTGCTAAATGTTAGTCAGATAGGTAATATGCCATATGAGTCACCCTGTGTGACTGTGTGACGGCAGTAGGTACCATCACACCACGTGTCACAATGGTCAGGTTAGCAGAACAGTACGCTGCTGTAGACACAGGGGCATTAGCATACTGTATAGTATTGTATTACAATGTCATGTATTGTGTTGTATTGTATTGGTATGGTGAGGTGCCTCCTTCATGGAGTGGAACCACTGGTGCTGTGCGCCAGTGTACGGGTACATACCCTGTAGTCAAGGTAGTGTAACATAGCACTTCTATATGTGTGTTTAGCTCCTGTCAGAGGTTATGTAGCATGCAACTGGGGATACCAGCAGGTCCCATCCATGTCGTGTATTCTGCTGACCTGCGGGTGTCTCTCACCTGGACATCTGTGATGTCTTGTAGGTTAGGGTCAGCTGGGATAACTATGCCTTATTACAGGGGAGAGGGCGGGGTGACACCTGCACTGAACCTGTCCGCCACAATGTTGTCTAGCTGTGGTGTCAGTGAAATATGTGTTGTGTACTACCTATGGGCATAGAGGATGGCTCCTGACCAGGTCGCTAACATAACTCAGGTAGGCCTCCTGGTCATCTGTAGTGTCACGCTTGACGTCTCACTCAACATTGCCCATGTAGTCAGTATGATGGGAAATAGATCCTTACCAGTGCTGCTCAGACATGCCCTCCCTTCAGTGACTGATGCTCTGTCTTGCAGTAGCTTACATCTTCTGTAATACAATCTGTCTATGGCTGGGGTCTGCCAGACAGGATGCTGTCCCTTTGTGGATAGTGTCCTGGCCATATATGTGAATGCATGAGCCATGCATTCTTGGAGATGTCTGTAGAAAGCAATTGTGTAGGGGTCAGCATTGTGGGTTGTCTCTGCCACTGGCCCAGTGGGCTGTAAGGATACCATATCACTGTTACAAAGTGTAATGTCTGTATCTGTAATGTTGTGCACTGTAGCCATCTGTGCTGGTGGTGGAGGTGGGATATGTATATCCAGGGCAAGCAGGGTGTGGTCAGCCCACAGTACTGCCGATGTACGCCATACAGTACCTAGATACAAACCCCAGAGTGAGGAGGTGCTCCTGACCTGAATTGGTGTTCTGACTGCTGGTGTTTGGTAGTATGTCGTGGAGCCTGGCAGGTACTGTTGCACAGTTGCTGGCGAGCACTGATACCTGGCCATCTACATGTGTATCCACCAATAGACAGACAGATGCTACATATGTGAGATATGTGGTATCATAACAGTCAAGTAGCATGTGTAGTATGTGTGCCAAAGTCTGCTGACATATATTGCTGATACCAGGTTATCTTCTTTCTCAGGTACATGGCCCACCCAAGGCATCCCACCTACTCAGCGGCTGAGGATGAGGAGATACACCAGAGCCTGGTGCGGACTATGCAGCACTCTTTTCCCGCACCAGCCAGAATCAGCAGGTGAGGGCTGCACTGTGGCAGGACCTTGTCCGTCGGGTAAATGATATAGGCATGCATAATAGGACATATGAGCAGGTACGACATCACTGCAGTGATTTGATTAGACATGTCCGTCAGCGTGCGTCAGATATCCGCAGGCAACAGGTCGCCACAGGTGGTGGGGTGGCTACACATCCCCCACTCACCAGACTGGAGGGACTACTCCTGAGTGTAGTGGCTCCAGTCCACCTGCAACAACAGCAGCAAACATGCATCATGATGGAGGCTGGAGCCACACAGCAGCAGGACAGTGAACGTGCAGGTAATATGTCATATGTGTAGTTGACTGTTGTGTATACTGGTAGTTAATGCATGTGTGTGGTGTGTCCTTGGTTCGTAGCTGCCACCATAGTATTTAATGTGCAAGCGTGATATCCTCAATATTAGCTGCAGACCTGTGAAAGGCGACTGTTGTACTCCTGACCTGTATCATACTCAGTAACATTGGCACAGTTGTGCCCACTAACTTTAGTTTCCTCATGTCTGCAGGACCCTCTGGTATCACTGCATTGCAGCCTATCCATGCTGGTGAGTGTCTATTTACAATACCTGTAAAAGTGTTGATAGAAATAGTACTATTTGGCACACTTAGTAGTGCTCTTTGTATGCATGTAGGTGTGTCTGTGTCTGTGTGTCGATATCACGCATACTGAGTACTGTACAATTGTGTGAAACTGTGTGCATGTGTGCATGTGTGCATGTGTGCATGTGTGCACCAGTGCATGTGTGCATGTGTGCATGTGTGCATGTGCATGTGTGCGCGTGCATGTGTGTATGCGTGCATGTGTGCTTGAGCACATGTGTGCATGTGTGTGCACCAGTGCATGTGTGCATGTGTGCATGTGTGCACGTGTGCATGTGTACCTGTGCATGAGTGCATGTGTGCATGTGTGCATGTGTGCACCAGTGCATGTGTGCATGTGTGTGCACGCGTGTGCATGTGTACCTGTGCATGTGTGCACGTGTGCACGTGTGCATGTGTGCATGTGTGCACATGTGCACGTGTGCACGTGTGCACCTGTGCATGTGTGCATCGCTGGTAATGTGTAGACATTGTAAACTGTGTTTCCTGTTTCCTTCCCACAGGTTCTGTTGCTGCTCTGGTGTCATCTAGCAGGGAACCTGAGTCAGGTGCCGTGGGTACTGATAATGATGACATTGGTGTAATGGCACAGGGAGGTATGCCAGGGTCCGCCATTGGTCAGCCAATTGACAGTACACAGCTGTCGACCCCATCAATGCGCCTGAGTTATCCTGCCAATACACCCCTTGTCACCACTGTCCCTAGGTGATGGACAGCATACAGTGGGCATTGACCAGGGTAATGTGGTATCTCGCACATGCTTCCCACACAGCAGCCATGGGCATGGCCCAGAGATGGTACCACACAGACAGATGTCCAGGGGTTCTCGTGGGAGCATCCATGGGCATACTGCCCCTGGCAGACGTGCCCACAGAGGTCTTACAACCTCAGCTATGTTTCGGACTGTTATGCAGGCACAGTCACGTATGGAACGGTACACCAGACAGGGTCTGAGGGAGCTGGCAGCATGTCGCACAGCCATGACCGACGGTATCGTGACATTGCGGCCGCCATCCGTGATTTCACCGATGTCGTAGACAGACGTTGTGGTGACATATTACACCGGATCCACAACTACATGTCCATGAGCCAGGGTGATGGTGGGCGGTTGAGGCGTCGACGTGGACGTATGCCAGCAACAGCAGCAGCTGGCAGTCGGCGTGGGCGACAACAGGGGCTGCCGCCCCCGTAGTGCCAGCAGCAGCCCCAGCAATGCTGGGTCTGTACTGTCATCAGACCGCCCCAGGAGACCACGTGCACGTGGCTCTGGCCAGGCCCGACAGGGATCTGTGTCCAGTCAATGAACACCTGCTTCTGTTGACAGTACCCAGTCTGGGTTGGTACCGGATACGGTCCGTAGCACCCCTGCAAGGCACAGGTACCGTGTCCGTGGCCAGAGACACTGATCTGTATGACCTGGCAGGTACAGTCTGTGGCTGTCCACAAACACCAGTATATGGCAGCCATGAGGTGGAACTGTGTGCATCCATACACACATGCAAAATAACAACACCTAGGGCTACCGCATACGCACACACTGCATCAACATTGCCCCACCTTCTACTGCTGTCCCTCACCAACACACATACACATACATGTCAATTGGTGGTATGGGTGGCTGACCCAGGCATACCAAGTTCACACCCTGTGCATATGATGAAACTGTGCCACCTCCTGCATTCTGTAACAACTGTGCAGGTACAGGTTAACATGTTGCTGATGCACAGGGTGACCACATAGATGTGTAGTAATAGTATCATGTTGTTAACAGTACTGTGTGCTGACTTAATTGTGGGTATATCACAGCATGCCTGATGCAGTATTTGTGTGATTGTCATGTCCTGTTGTCTACACCCATGGTAAGTACCATAGTGTATCATCTGCACATGTTGGCATACTGGTGGTAATGATGTCAACAGCAGGCTACATACATAGGTAGCACAGGGGATGGGTAATGAATGTAGTAATACACAATGATGAACATGTAAATTGCAAGTGGCATGTTGCCCACACTAGACTCTGCAATGCAGATGTGTGAGGATGTTGATATGTGTGCAGAACTACACAACTGGTACAGGACACACAGGAGCACACTAGCACTGCATGCACACATCTCATACCATGCTAGACAGCACCAACACACATAACTAACTGTCACAGGAGGGAGAGTCCCCATATATGTCAGGGATACTGTGGTGGCAGGCCAGGGAGCATACATCCTACTAAGTATGGCACCTCTGAGAGAAGGCTCGGTGTCTGTTATTTGACATGTGTATTACTGCAGGTATGGGCACATGGGTTTCTATCCAGTTATTGTACATCCTGACAGTACATGCATGTTCCATTACACTTGTGTGCACTGAGACTGGACCCTAGACATCTGACCAGTGTATTTCCATGTACATGTGCATAGCGCCTGCATATTTGCAGTGTTACCTTATGGAACTGGTACAGCTTGTTTGTTGTACAATGGACTACATGGAGCCCTGTTCACTGTATCTTTGTTTGCATGCATGTTTGCTTGCAATTACCCTGGAATACCGATCACACCTGCAATGCACAGTTATAGAGCTTCTGTGGACTCCTAGTGCCATCTGCATAGCCTACTATATGTATGGCCATGTCCCACTTGACAGGTTGCCACTGTTTGACCTGTTCACATGTACATTGCCTGTGACACAGTGCATATGACCTGCCTGGCATGTGTCCATGTGAGCAGTCATATATGCTACTGCTAAGTAGTCACAGGCACTACACCTTCACACATTCATCTCCTGTTGAACTACCTGCTTTGCTAGGGACAGCCTGCACCTGTCACCCCTGGCCTATCAGATATTGGCAAAGCCTCTTGCTACCCCCATAGTGCCTATGTTAGGCAGGGCTCACATGAGAAACCCACCTTCATAGGTATCACAAGGGATAAGACACTAAGAGCAATGCTACCCAACGCCAGATGTCTAAACCTCCAGATGCATGCACCCAAAACACTCCTTGGCATGGGAAACATCGATATCTGTGCAGTAACAGATGCCTGGTTCAGGGCTACTGAGAGCACACCAGCACTACCGGGTGTAACCCGGTTGATTTCTTTGCTACAGTCACCAAGGCCATTGCCGAGGGGAAGGTGGTTCACACAGCCTACCTGGACCTTGCAAACGCATTCGCAACAATACCCCACTTGGGCATTCTAGGGAAGCTCACCAGCTGAAATATAAGCCCCTATGTCACTAGATGGATTGCACAGTGGCTGAAGAACAGAACCCACATGGTTAGCATTGCTGGAGCCATGCCAGACCCCACAACAGTTACAGGTTGTGTCCCAGAAGGCTCAGTCCTGGGACCCTCTTGTTTGGTACATATTTATTGGAGGTACAGGCCAACACGGATGAACTGTGGCTGTCCAAATATGCAGATGACTGCAAACTGGACACCATAATCGACTCCCCAGCTGACACAAGCATCTTCCAAAGGGCATCATAGCAACAGACAACTTGTGCCAGAGCCATGGCCGTCTGCTGAACAGTGTGTAGAAGGGGAATGTGCATCCTGTAGTCTGTCCACCTAGTTGCCAAAAGGGACATTGTCCTCACACACACTGACCCCCCTCAGCCAAAAACACACACTTGCCAATTGCAGGATTCAAACCCCTATCTGACTGTTATGACACGTGAGACGGGCGCATTAGCAGCACACGCTATTTTCATTACTGGGGGTTTTCTCTTCCCCTGCTATACTTATAGAGTGCTGACATCATCAGTGTTTAGAAAAGGGAATGGGCATCCTGTAGTGTCTTATCCTATTTGCCAAAAGGGACACTTCCCTCACACACTAATCCCCCTCAGACAAACACACACACTTGCCATTCACAGGATTCAAACCCCTACCTAACTATGTTATGACACTTGAGACGGACGCATTAGCAGAGCACGCTATTCGCATTACTGGGAGGTGCTTTTTCTCCTGCTCTACTTATAGGGTGCTGACATCATCAGTGTTTAGAAAAGGGGATGGGCATCCTGTAGTCTGTTCACCTAGTTTCCAAAAGGGACATTTTCCTCACACACTAACACCTCTCAGAGAGACACACACACTTGCCATTCACAGGAATCAAACCCCTACCTAGCTATGTTATGACACTTGAGACGGACGCATTAGCAGAGCGCGCTATTCGCATTACTGGGAGGTTTCTTTTCTCCTGCTCTACTTATAGGGTGCTGACATCATCAGTGTTTAGAAAAGGGGATGGGCATCCTGTAGTCTGTTCACCTAGTTTCCAAAAGGGACATTTCCCTCACACACTAACCCCTCTCAGACAAACACACACACTTGCCATTCACAGAATTCAAACCCCTACCTAACTATGTTATGACACTTGAGACGGACGCATTAGCAGAGCGCGCTATTCGCATTACTGGGAGGTTTCCTTTCTCCTGCTCTACTTATAGGGTGCTGACATCATCAGTGTTTAGAAAAGGGGATGGGCATCCTGTAGTCTGTTCACCTAGTTTCCAAAAGGGACATTTCCCTCACATACTAACCCCTCTCAGACAAACACACACACTTGCCATTCACAGGATTCAAACCCCTACCTAACTATGCTATGACACTTGAGATGGACGCATTAGCGGAGCACGCTATTTGCATTACTAGGAGGTTTCCTTTCTCCTGCTCTACTTATAGGGTGCTGACATCATCGCTGTTTAGAAAAGGGGATGGGCATCCTGTAGTCTGTTCACCTAGTTTCCAAAAGGGACATTTCCCTCACACACTAACCCCCCTCAGACAAACACACACACTTGCCATTCACAGGAATCAAACCCCTACCTAGCTATGTTATGACACTTAAGACGGATGCATTAGCGGAGCTCGCTATTCGGATTACTGGGAGGTTTCCTTTCTCCTGCTCTACTTATAGGGTGCTGACATCATCAGTGTTTAGAAAAGGGGATGGGCATCCTGTAGTCTGTTCAACTAGTTTCCAAAAGGGACATTTCCCTCACACACAAACCCCTCTCAGACAAACACACACACTTGCCATTCACAGGATTCAAACCCCTACCTAGCTATGTTATGACACTTGAGACGGACGCATTAGCAGAGCACGCTATTTGCATTATTGGGAGGTTTCCTTTCTCCTGCTCTACTTATAGGGTGCTGACATCATCGCTGTTTAGAAAAGGGGATGGGCATCCTGTAGTCTGTTCACCTAGTTTCCAAAAGGGACATTTCCCTCACACACTAACCCCCCTCAGACAAACACACACACTTGCCATTCACAGGAATCAAACCCCTACCTAGCTATGTTATGACACTTGAGACGGGCGCATTAGCAGAGCGCGCTATTCGGATTACTGGGAGATTTCCTTTCTCCTGCTCTACTTATAGGGTGCTGACATCATCAGTGTTTAGAAAAGGGGATGGGCATCCTGTAGTCTGTTCACCTAGTTTCCAAAAGGGACATTTCCTTCACACACTAACCCCTTTCAGACAAACACACACACACTTGCCATTCACAGAATTCAAACCGCTACCTAACTATGTTATGACACTTGAGACGGATGCATTAGCAGAGCGCGCTATTCGCATTACTGGGAGGTTTCCTTTCTCCTGCTCTACTTATAGGGTGCTGACATTATCGGTGTTTAGAAAGGGAATGTGCATCCTGTAGTGTCTTTTCCTATTTGCCAAAAGGGACATTTCACTCACACAGACTTACACACACACCAACCTCACACACACTGAGCACTTGCAGGATTTGAAACCCCTAACTAACTATGCACTGACACTTGAGATGGACACATTAGCAGAGCACGCTATGCGGATTACTGGGAAGTTTCATTTCTCCTGTTGTACTTATAGGGTGCTGACATCATCTGTGTTTGGAAAGGGGAATGTGCATCCTGTGGGGAGGCAAACACCAAGCACACTATGGCTAAGCTGTCATTCCCTAGGGCAAACAGCCTAGTGTTGACCTCTACACCATTATGTTTAATTGTCAAATGCACATTATTTGTTGCTGATAGACTGTTTGCATATCTTCATTGCCATAGCATTCCCTGTTGGTATGAACAACTTCTGCATCTGTGGAAACTGTTTGCATATGGGAGGGATCCACTATATCATGTATGTCTCTGTAGTCATTTAACTGTGTGCACTGGGCAGACTGCTGTAATGTGGTTGGTTCCTGGCATAACACATAACAATACCAGATATGTGTGTCCCACTGCTAAACCAAGATTTGGACTAAGTGTGTGAGCATGCCCAGTTCAGCCTTCCCATGGCATGTTGTCAAAGTGTGTGAGCATGCCCAGTGTGATTATTCCATATGTTGGACTCTGCAGCCCACCACATTTGTGGATGTGTGTGATCTTCACGAACTAAGTGTGTGAGCATGCCCAGTTCAGCCTTCCCATGGCATGTTGTCAAAGTGTGTGAGCATGCCCAGTGTGATTATTCCATATGTTGGACTCTGCAGCCCACCACATTTGTGGATGTGTGTGATCTTCATGAACTAAGTGTGTGAGCATGCCCAGTTCAGCCTTCCCATGGCATGTTGTCAAAGTGTGTGAGCATGCCCAGTGTGAGCATTCCATATGTTGGACTCTGCAACCCACCACATTTGTGGATGTGTGTGAACTTCACAAACTATCACCCGTTCATGGTTGTGGGTTGTGTGTCATGTTGTGTAGTTACTGTACAACTGCTTTGTGTGTGAACACAACAGGATTATACTGTGCCTGCAGTGTTTGCATGGGATACTTTGCATACAGTTGTCAACATCCTTTCACACTGACCTAACACTGTAGTACTGTATAGTGTACTGGTAGTACTTTGACTGTGGTGGACAGTAACCTGGGCTTTACTGCTATCACTGCTTTACATTTCGATAGTGGGCACAACAGCCTGGTTGGGGCCAGTTGTGTACATCTGACCATGTTGCATTCTGTTCAGATATGAACTCCTTACACCAGGCTTGTCCAACATTGTTAGTGTATTCCACAACATAGGTGTACAATTGCAAACACTAGCGATGTGCCCTAGTCCATGTCTAATGCAAGTTGGAGAGTGTGTTTGTCCTTCAACACACATTGTAAGAGGAGTTTGCCATGACATATGTCATGGTTAGTATACTGTGCCTCTGTCTACCTGTGACATGACAGTGATACCCAGGATAAACCTACCATCTCCCGTCCACCCATCAGGATTCCTATTGAGGGAGATTGATAAGTGACTCTATGGGTAGCCTGTGCTGAGGGTTCACTCATGGGTGGGAGTGGCTTCTGTGTTATGGATCACACAGTACAGCTTGTCCTATGTAAGTCGGTGCTGGGGTTCAGGTCTGTCATGTGCATAGCTCACTGCCATTCAGATTGTACTATGTGCAGCATGTTTATTGATGCCAGCAACACAGGCAACACATGGCATCTGTGTAGGCTGTTTGATACTCCTGATGAGGTACTGTTGGGGAATTTACAGTTGATGGAGGTGTCTGCTGAGGTACATCCCACAGGGGCTATTGTAGTCGATTGTACCACTGATGCAGGACGACTGCAGAGCCACAATGACCTCCCCTTATGTAGATCTGACAGCCTTCATGATTAGGTGGGTATATGATATGTTTCTGTAAACACTACAGCACATGTTTGTCCAATGCAGGATATCTATCACCCTGTGTCCCCAGGTCTCTCATTACATGTTAACTACATAATGGGTTAACACCTATGTGGTGATTGGTGGGCACTTACTGTATATCCACGGGGGTTGACTATACACGTTTCTGCACTTAGCTTGCTGACATAGCTATGGCACCAGTTGTCTGTTTCTATGTGGCCCTTTTGTGGGATGCATGTGTCAGCTGGTGGATCATATGTGGTGAGCGGTTTGTAGTCCTCTGCAAACAGGTTAGGACACAGTCCTTCCATGTTTGCCTGTACCTATGGGACATATATACCAGATGAGGGAGATACCAGGGCAAAGCCTTGTGGGATGCCAGTTATATCTGGTTTGTAGTCTGACATGGCTGAAGCATGTCTGACCATGTCTGTTCTGTCCTTGGTCTGGTTTGCAACCCCTCTACTGACATGTGGGTTTATATTTACGCTGGTGAGCCTATCTATACTGAACATGTAGGGTATTGTATAGAAGCCTTTGCAAGGTCAAGATACACTGTGTGGAGCACATTGCCCTCATCAATGACCTTAATGACTGTTTCAATTGAGTCCAACATGGTTAGGGGCAGGATCTGCACTTGAGAAGGCCACACTGGGTTGGGTCCTGTGTCAGTAGGTCCCCAACATCCTTATGTCTGTGGTACATGTTGATCCTTTCCATAGCTGTGCAATCTGGGCTTCTCAGGATTCTGAGGTAGTACTGTTCAGTATCCATTCAGGCAACACCTTTGTTGAGAAGGACCACTGTTGTTGTACACTGCTCTTTGGGTACATATTCTGTGGTACGGCTGACATTGAGCAGTAGTGTGGTTTGGCATTCCATTCATCTTAGACTCCATGTTGCACTAAGCCCAGGTCACCATCTCATACCATTGCTGCTGTGTGTTTTGCTTTGGAGATGTTGTCTGTTACCTCAGCATCTGCTATGTCAGGGGGCCAGCAGTCTGCTGGGATAGATATTCTGCATTGGGGGGGGGGGGGGGGGTTTGCACTGCACCTGTCGGGATGTATGTTGGCAATATGTGTGTGTGTTTGTGGTATATGTGTGATTCAGGGCATATCTGTGAATTCCCAACATGGCTCCTACCATCAGTTGTGTAAGCCTTGGGATTATCCTTCGTGTCCTGTACAATTTGTATCTACATAGGTTCATAGGTTCATACTAGGCTATCCACCCTGGGAATTTGTTAGCCTAGCCAGAGTGTGTGTGGCTTTTGAGACCCCTTGCTATGTAGATATTATGGCCATGTATTATTTGTTTTGCTGTGCCTCTGTCTGGACATGACACAGTGAAGACCCCCACTGTAACTCTACAATCATCCATCCACTTGGCAAGATTCCTGTTGAACAGTGTCAGTGAGGGGCTCTGCCTAACATGGGGTGGGATTCTGGTCCAGGGTGTGTGGAGCCTCTGGATATGTATCTGTCCCACCGGCACATCCTATTTCATTATTTGTTGAGGTTGACATCTCTCACTCACAGCTCCAATGGATATGTGTTGTCTGGGGTGGAGCATGTCCATTACTCCTGTGTTGGGCATGGCCTCCTACAACAGGCATGCAATGCCTCTGTGTGGGCAGTCTGTGACTGGAGTCAGCTGGGGTGTCTACAGCCAGGCAGCATATGACATATATGTGTGACACTTTATCCTCTTGGTGAGGTACCTTTGCGGTCTTTCTAACTGCTGCAGGTGTCAGGTAAGGTAGATCCCATATGAGGCATTGTACTGGATTATGGGTGTGATTGGGATAAAGTATAGGGGCACAGTGACCTCTGTTGCCATAGATGTGACTCCTTTCCTGATACAGTGTCACATGTAGACAGTCTTCCTAGCCACATTGGCAATGTGGGTGTCACATAACAGGTTACTGTTCACTTGTGTCCCTAGGTCCCTGGTTACTCCTTCCATACATAATGGTTTACCACCTATGTGGTATTTCGTGGTACCTTGTTTGGTATTTGGTGGGACATTCATACTGTCCAGTGTCTTCAGGACGGTTGGGGGGGGTTATTGTGTGTGAGAGTGCGGTCTGTAGCATGCTACAGACTGCACAGCAGTCTTGCCTACAGTTAGTTGCACATGGGTGAACTCCACTGCCTTGTGCATTGTCAGTTACCTGGACGTATGGGTGTCTGTGCTGCCTATGGTTACTCACCTCCTTTTATGTAGTGTTCCAGGTTTTGGGGCCATGACACATGGTACGTGGTATAACCTGGTAGTGCTGGTGTGCTGTCAGGAGCCTTGCAGCAGGTTTCTGTCACTGCACAGACATCGATGCTCTCTATTCTGGGGATGGCCTCGGGAGCATGCATATTGGAGTGTACACATCTGGCATTGGTCAGCATTTCCCTTATGTTTCTTCCCACTTATGTTTTCTCGGGTGGTGGGTCAGTCTTTTCAGCCTTGCCTACAAAAGGCTGTATGGAGGTGGCCAAGGCCTTATCCACTATTCAGACACCCAGGGGTAACAGGTGCAGGCCATCCCAAGGGCAGCTGCATGGCTTGTCAAGCATGACATCCCAAGCAGACAGACATTGGATCCCCTTGGAATGACACCAGTAAGTGTGCTACTTGCTATGACTGATCATTCCGTGTTTCTACTGTGGCATTATTCTTGGTAAGGGTAGGTTGCTGCAAACGGTGAGTGTCATACCAGCCTGGACTACATAATCAGATAGCTCATCTGTGTCTCTTTACATGTAGTCTAGGGCAGTACATCTCAGGTCATTCACACCAGCATGGACTATGACTGCATCATATTTCTATTTGCTTTGGAGTGACCTACATATTTCTGTTATGTGGCATATTGTGGCTGACCTACAGGCAGCTTACTGTACCCTTTCCTTTGTTCAGTCTGCTGTGTGGGACAGCAGTGTGTCTGACTATGGAGTCACCTATTACAACTGTATCGGGCATGTTGTTTCTCTTTTTGGCCTGTGACTGTTTGGCACACCAGCTTTGTGTGCTATGTGTTGCATGTGCTATGTTTGGAGGCTGTTTCATTGGGTGTCTGCTTTAGTGGCCTCTGTTGGTGTGCTGTGTGTGTGATTTCTGCCTCCGGGAATGTATTTCTGTGTTTATGTGTTTGGTTTGCAGTTGTGATAGGTCTATGTGGGTATGTGTTTGTGGTGTGTGTGGTTACCTTCTCCTACTGACTTGTTTTGGGTGTACTGAGTTGGGGGAGCTCTGCCTCCGGTTTGGATGGATGGTTGCATCTCTCACATATATTGTATTTCTTGGGTGGAGTTGTTGGTTGTCTGTGTACTTGGGGCAGGTGTAACATTGCCTCAGGATTCACAGATTCCACTTGTTGTGCCTGGCCTTACTGGATTGCATGTGTGGACAGATTATATTGCCATACTACTGATCAGTAATTACGTCATTGTTCATGCTTGCTCTATCATGTAGTAGCTTCCTCATTCTCTTGCATGTTTTGGTTATGGCTGGTGTCCACCATGCCAGATTTAGGCACTGTGTCTTGTTTTAATTTGGGACTGCATAAGCCAAGCATTCCTGGCAGTGTTCATGGAATGGCTGTCTTACAGGTTCTGAGGCATGGCCCATATTTTGCACCTGCACGGGACCTTTCATGGATTCCACATCAGTTTGGAGGTGTACAAATAATGCTTAGCACATGTTTTCCACTGTGATTTTCCGGACAGGGACTGTGGTCAGGATTTGTATATCCGGTGTGATTACTATATGGTCTGGTTTTACCAGTGTGCAATACACTTCTCATCTTGACATCCCGTACCCATGTTGCTGATTATCACATCCAGTATGCTTGCCCCTCTTGTGGGGTGGTACGTTGTTCCTGGGCCTTTTGGTTTGTGGATTCGATGACCTTTTGTCCTACACTGTTGCAGCTGGTATAATGCTCCCAGTCTATGTGTCTGGGTATTTGCAGTCACCCAATATAATGTGGTTTGGAGGACTTGATATATTCATGTATTCCAGCATGGGCCAGATGCAGTTCCTGGTGTTGGGCCAGTACTCTGTAGCAGGCTATACACTGGGGGGCAGTTTTAGCCACTGTTACTTGAGCATGGCTAGTCCATGCTGCTTTTGTGGTGGTACCAACATGGGGGTGTGGTTATCCTTGACAATTCTTGCTGGTCACCCTCCTTTTGTAGCTTGTTCCAAGTGTTGAGGATGTACAGCACAGTATGAGGTGTAACCTGGTAGTGTTAGGGTGCTGTTGTGAGCCTTGACTCAGATGTCTGTTACAGCACAGTTATCAACATTCTCCATACTGGGTGGGCTTAGACTGCATGCATCTTGCTGTTTGAACTTATCCCTTATCTTATTCTTATCCCTTCTGGTACCTGTGGAGATAGGTTTGTGTTTTGAGCCTTACCTATTCAGGGCACACTGTGCGTGACAACAGCCTTTGCCAGTATCCATACGGCCTGCACTGATAGGTGCACGCCAATCCTAGCAGGTGGTGCATCATGTCATGCTCAGCATGTCATCCCAGACTGGCACACAGTGGGTCCCCTTTGCCTAACTGCATTACTTCAGCAATTGTTGCACTTCATCATCTCGTTGTCCTGTTGTGGCATGCTGCTTGTTGAGGGTAGGATGTTAGTCGGGTCCTCAGGTGTGCATATGGTACTTGGTGTTACATTACTTAACACATAGCATTCATGCCTCAGGTGGTGCTGCAGGGCTGCCTCTGTCGGATGCACATATTACACTTCCTGTACATGTTTGTGAGCAGGTTGTGTCACGTTAGGCATCCCTGTTACTATATGAGTGAGTCAGAGAGGGTATCATTCCCAAGGTTCCTACTGAGCCAATGTATGTGCTATGCGTTGCCTCTTTGCCAAGGCCAGGGCATACTGGGCACGCCTCCTTCTGCCTACTGGGGCATGCTCAGGTTGTTCCTCCTCCGAGTCACGCTGTGCCTGTGGTGGCCTTGGCGATGGTGGGGGCTGTTTGGCCCAGCCCTATGCTGGTCCTGCTGCAGCTGTTTTGCAAGATCATATTATGTAGCATAGCACATACCATGACAATTTGGGTACATGTAGTTGGTGTGTACTGCAAGGCTCCACCAGATGTGTCCAGACACGGAACCGTGACTTGAGCAGCCCAAACACACGCTCTATTACATTACGTGTTTGTGCGTGTGCCTCATTATGGCGTTCCTGTTCAGGTGTGTGTGCGTTTCTGATGGGTGTCATCAGCCACGGCTCCAGTGCATATCCTGCATCCCCCACTAGGTGTCCGTGCGGGATGTCCCCATTGGCAAATGTCTGGTACAGCTGTGTCAAATGCCAGATGTGGGAATCGTGGTAGCTCCCAGGACAGCCAGCACACACATTCATTATTATGCCCTGGGCATCACACACGACCTGGCAGTTGATGGAGGGGAAGCCCTTGCGGTTTATGTAGGCCCTGCTCCGCTCTCCTGCTGGTGCTTTGATGCGTATGTGCGTGCAGTCTATAGCACCCAGTACCTCAGGGTATTCCGCTATTTGCTGGAAGAGACGCATGTTGCTGGCCAATACCTCCCGGGCATTGGGGAAGTATACATGATCACCGACATGTGCTGACATGGCATCCAGGAACTGGTGCAGTACCCTGGAGGCTGATGCCTGTGATATCCCCATCATATCGCCAGTTGGTCTCTGGAAGGTACCTGTTGCTAGTATTCTTAGGCCAACACATACCTTGGTTTCCACTGGGATGGGTTCCCCTCTGTTGGTTCTGTGTGTGAGGCGTGGCCTGCACAGCTCCACTATTTGCTGCAGGAGGTCTCTGTCCACTCTATAGTACTCTACTATCTCCAGCTCATGTAACCCGTGGTAGGTGACCCTGGGCCTGTACACTCTTCTCCGTCTCCTCACTGCGGGCTGTCTGGCACCATCTGCATTGTCACCACCCTCAGCAAGTCGCCTATGTCTCATTATGACAGCTATGGCAGCCCCTAACATTTCTGCTCTGAGTTCAGCTTTTTCAGTTTTCACGTCTGATAACTTAACTCCTGTCTTGCAGTGTCTCTTGAGAGAAACATTCTGCACTGCTGTTTGCAGAGTTTTAAGTGCTGGGCTGGCCTAGTATTCTGCCTGTGTAATTGCCTGCATCTAATTGTTTTCACCTGCCAGCTCCAGCAGTATTCCCTGCTAACTTCCTACTACATCTGTTGCTTCCTTTTTCCTCTCTGTTTCCTCAGGGTGGAGCCGTGTGCAAACCAGCAGAAACACGCTCACAGTGGCTTACACGCATGCACACATACTTACACAGTTCAGACTCTGCTTATTCGGTTTTAACGCTGCACCAGCGCAAACAGTGTTAAACGTCTCCCAACACGCTCCCACATGCTCAGTCTGCCTTACACGCCACAAGACACTGTCTTACACGCATTTACACTCGGCCGCCTTTACTGGCACGCACACGCGCATGCGCCCAGCAAGAAACTTTGGTGTAGGCAACAGTGTACACCTTCCATTTCTTGACTTTCTCATGTTTACTTAGTGGCACACCTCCTTCCTTGATATCTCTGACATCTGTCATGTAACTCTACCTTCCAATGAATTCCATACCTTTCTACCATTCCCCCCTGTGATGTCACCTATCTCCTACTCTGTTCCTCCCCCTTGTGTAACTCTTACACTACTCAGAATGTGCTCATTTGCTATGTGACAGTGGAATTCAGTATCCTTACCCTCATTTGCATCAGATTGCCTACTAATGCTTAGTTACATCTCTTAGACTTGGCTTCCCCCCTTGGCAACCACTACACGGTGGCCATGTTGGTTTTCCTATGCTGGTCCCTCCATTGACATTCCATGTATTGCATAAAACCTACATTTGTAGGTTTAAAACCTTCGCTTTCATGTTTTATGCAGCGGCCCGTTTGCGTGGGGCTGCGCTGGGTTTACATCGGCAATTGCCTAAAAAAAAATTATAATTTTAATATTTTTGCATGGTTGCATTGCCAATGGCCACATATTTGGCCATTGGCATGCTGCCTAACATATGCACCCTTTATTTGGAGCTGACATGGCTCCATTGCCGTTTGCAGAAAGCGCACTCAGTTGTCAACTGAGTACATTTCTGCAGCTAACACGGCTCTTACACGGGCTGTTCTTGGCTTCCTGGATCGCTAATCAGCCTCATTTGCATGCTATTCGCCTGCAAGTGGGGTGATTAGCTTAATGCCACTCCGTGTAAGAGCCGTGTTAGACTGACTCTTACACGGACTTTGGGCTGTTCCTGGATCGCGAAGGCTACATGGAGTCTTACACTACTCTTAGACTCCGTGTAAGCCTTCGTGAATCCGGCATTGTCAACTCAATCTCTTTTTTTTTTCTGATATATGCCTTACCCAAAAAACAATTTCTTCATAGAATTCATTTTCTAATGCACACTTAGCTTAAGAAAGAAAAATAATAGTGATGTCTTCATTATTTTCTAATATACCGTTTCTTAAAGGTAAATCACCACATTAAGATAAAAGTTTACAGATGTAAATCCAAGAATGACCACTGACCAGCTAAGAAAAATATCATGCTGAACGCTGTTGCTGCGTAGCACACAAATTTAAGTTTTAACAAATCAAAATAGTAAGAGCTATTCAATATTTTATATAAATATATTACAGTACACAACAAAATTGATGCCGCGGTGGTATGGCGGTAGCATTGTTACCTCAAAGCAAGAGGTTCTCCCGTTCGATTCTTGGCTTGGCTTGGGAGTGCCTTCTGTGTGGAGTCTGCATGTCCTCCCCGCAGTTGGGTAGCATTCGAAAGACATGCGTGCATAAATGGGCATGCCTTCATTGAAAGTTGGGCATCGAGCTGGCACCTCAGCGTTTCATAAAAATCTACTGCCAATCATTAGCGGACCGGAGTTCCACTGTGGCGACCCCTTACCGGGAAAAAGCAGAAAGACAAACAACAACAACAACAGTAGACAACAAAATTAAACAGGTAGGCTTTTTTGTGAAATGTCTGTTAAATCATAATAGACGGTGCAGTGGTGCAGTGGTAGCGTTGTTGTCTCACAGCAAGAGGTTCTTCAGTTCAATTCTCAGCTGGAGTGCCTTCTGTGTGGATTCTGCATGCCCTCCTTGCATTTGTGTGGGTTTCCTTTGGATGTTCTGATTTCCTCCCACATTACAAAGATGTGTATCTGGAGTGTTTCTCCCCAGGCCTCTACTGAAAATTGGCTTTATTCCAAGTTGTACTTTCCTGGTAAATAAATGTTAAATAAATAATGAGCGGATGCAAAGTTATCAAAAATGAAGGACTGAAAGTAAAGTGTTATAAAGAAGTAAAAAATAAGAGTCCAAATAAAAGCTGAATACATTTCAGCCTCTAAAACATGATACTCTTCAACATTATATTTAGGAACTCATAATCTGTAAGTGGGACTACTGAGGTCTAACCTACCTAATTAAAAATAAGAAAATATGACAGCATTGCAGAACAATAAAACACTGTGGTGAAGAATGTCTGTCAGTGTATTGTGACTGTTTTAATTTATTTACTGGAATCATATTTGTTTGCTTACTTGTTTAGACAGTTTAGATTTAGTAAAATGTTTATACTCACCACTGGCTTGTGTACTAAAATATGCATCAGATGAATATGCTGCAAAGTCTGACAGACAATATTTGAAGGGGGTTATGAAAATGAGAGATTAGATTCAACTTATACTACAAGGACCAACAATAGTTACACATATGCTGAATGGAATGCTGTCAGACTTCCTTGTGTGATTCTTAAGCTTATAGTTTCACATTAGTCAATTTTTACACCAAAACTGTGATTAGCTTTTAAAGAAATATATTAAATCAGTGAAAGTGTGAACCATTGTTATACAATATTTCACTATTACTGTATATTACAAAAACTTCGGAAGCTTGCAGACTGTGCAAGTCTAACTGAAGTTTTATGCACCAACTCTTGAGGGAGAGAGAGTAGCCTCAGCCCTTCTGAGATGAGAATTGCTAGGTGAAGGCTTATTGTGCCTGTTGTTCCAAGTGTCTTTGTTCCAATCTAAGCACTTGGGATCCAAACCAGTTATTTTCCATTAGGAAGATTTGTGGTCTAAACTCTTATGGCAGGACAGGATGGCCTACACCCTTCTAAGCTGGGAATTGCTGGTTGAGGTCTTTTTGTGTCTGTTACTCTAAAAGTGTCATAGTTCTAGTTTAAGCACGTGGGCTCCAAACCAGTTATTTTACATTAGGAGGGTTGTGATCTAGACTCTTGTGGCAGGAAAGTTTGGGCTACATCCTTCTAAGCTGGAATTTTCTGGTGAAGGCTTATTGTACCTGTTATTCTAAGTGCCTTTATTCTGTTTTAAGCACTTGAGTTTCAAGCCAGTTGCTTTACATAAGATTTGTGGTCTAATCTCTTGTGGCAGGACAGGATAGCCTACACCCTTCTAAGCTGGAAATTCATGATTAAAGCCCTATTGTGTTTGTTATTCTGAAGTGTCTTAGTTCTGACTTAAGCACTTGGCCTCCAAAACCAGTTGTTTTACATTAGGAAGGTCTGTGGTCTAGACTCTTGTGACTGGAGAGTGTGGCCTACACTCTTCTAAGTTGGGAACTGCTGGTGAATTGTTACTTTTTTTAAACTGCTTTTTGCTGTTGTGACTGTGATTTTATGCACTTTGAATTTCGAGTACTTCTGCATTTTATAGCAGAGGCCAGATTCAGACTTGCTGAATCTAGACTGTTTGGTATCACTTGAGCACTAAAACCAGCTCTTCACTGAGATGCTGAAAATGTACATCCATTGCTTCAAACCAACTAACTATAAGTATCTGTTTTTGCTCTTATATTGCACTTTTAATTTGTATTTTCATTCTACTGTGTGCTTGAATTGTCTGGACTGTTTTTTGCCACATTGTACTATATAATATACTAGTTCAGCTGTAGCATAGCCCAGTTCAAGGTTTTCTGTTTCTGTGTCTGTTTTATACCTCAAGAGAATCAAATTCAAGCCATCTTTATTGGTGAAGGCCCTTCTACATCCTTGTGGGAGTACACTGCTGTCTGGGTCCCATCTAATCAAGAGTCATTGGACAAGAGCTCAGAGACAGCATGGCTAGTTTGAGTTAAAATGTTTTTTTCTTGTTTCATTTAAGCCCTGCATTTGCACTTGTTTGCATGCAGTGCACCGTTGTGCACTGCTGCGTAGTGGTGGTTACCATTGACAGTTATAGACGCAAGCATTTTGCTTGTTAAATTTTCCCCTAGTACTTTGCTTGTGGTCCTCCAGAAGTTTTTAACAGCCCTGCTCTACTGTCATGTGGAACACTAAGCCTAGCCTCAGAGGTACTAACACACCTCTCACCCACTAGCCATTCCTAAGTATGACCTCTTTTCCTGACCATATAATTTTACCTAACACTATGGACAGACAGTTACTCAAGCCAGCTTGGTTTACATGGGCATCCTGAGACAGTGTAGCAACCACCTCATGTTCACCGACAACCCTCTATACCTAGTTCACACAATTTTAACATGTGAGAGATGCAACTATATTAATGACCTCCAATCCAGCCCTCTCACACACCAGTTAGTACATATGACAATGAGCTGGTTGTTAGCTTGCACACCTTACTTCCTTCTCCACATAAACCCACATCACACATATCTACATATGCAAAGGTCCTCACCAGAAACATTCCTAAACACCATAGACCTCTCAAACACAAACAGAAGCATGCTACACATAATACTACGTCTGCAGAACACAATACATATAATAGCTCACATAGCAGTTTCTCACCAGTCAAGGACTTTAGGCAAAACACAAAACCAAACATATTAGTCATAGGTGATTCCATTGTGAGACACACAGATATCCCTCTCAGCAGGCTGGATAAGGGAAAAGGAAAGGTCACAGTCAGCTGTCTGTCAGGTGCCAGGATCCACCATATCACACATGCACTCAAGTTTCTCAACATTAGGTACTGTAATGACTCCGTCATAGTCCATGTTAGTGTTAGTGTGAATGACTTGAGACATACCTCTCTGGACTATATGAAAAGAGACATGACTGAGTTCTTGGACTGTGTGCCTCAGGCATGTATGTCCCTAGCCTTAAGCAGCATTTTACCTTCATCTAGGATGATGCCTCAATACAAACAGAAAATGATTGACTTCAATAATTGGCTTAGCTTCTGGTGTCATTCTTAGGAGATCTAGGATGTGTCAGCTTGGGATGACATTATAGACAAACCCCAATGCTTTGTCAGAGATGTTCTTCATCTGTCACCCATAGTATTTCAGCTACTGGCTAAGTCTCTCGCCACCCTCCATTGTGCCTTTTTTTAGACAGTGTCTCAAGGACAACATTCCCGATGTAAAAACTCCATCTGAAACAACCTCAAGGTTATGCTGCTAAATGCTAGGAGTCTTAACATGAAACTGCACTCACTGGAAGCAGTAATCACTTTGGAATACACAGACATTTGTGCATTCACGGTGACCTGGATCAATGCTGTGGACAGCACCCCAGTCATACCAGGTTACACCTGCTTCCACACGTTCAGACCACAAACTGAAGGTGTGAAAACTAAAGGAGGTAGTGTATCAATATTCATTAAAGATAAATACACCTCCAGATTGGTTAAACATTATGATTCCCTGAAGATACTTCAGGTTAAATTAACTGTTGGTAGGATGCCTATTCAAGTCATTGCTAGCTATAGGATTCTTTCCATGAATCAGGACATCCACTCTGCCTATTTGGATCTACTTGAATCCATCAAGATATATCCAAACACTATGATTTTGGGTGACTTTAACTACCCATCCATTGAATGGGTAGATTACTTGTGCTACAACTCACTTGCCTGAAGGTTCTCAACTTTGTTAACTCCAGTGCCCTGGACCAGCTGGCTGACACCCCCTGCAAGGGGTGTCAACATCCTGGATCTGATGATTACCAATATGGGGGACCCATCCTGGATCTGGTGCTTACCAATATGGGAGACACATGTGAGGTATTCCCTAATGACATCTGACCACAAATCAGTCTCATTTGAAGTAACTATCACACTTGACCCCCCCCCCCCCAGCAGCAACTAAACTAAAAAACCTCTCCAAAGCAGATTATAACCTCTTACGGGATGGTATAAATAGCTTCACTGCACCACCCCCCTCAGATGGAACTGGCAACTATTCCAATTTCTCCACTAATGCATTATGCAAACACCTGTATAACTGCATTGATTGGCCATACCTGATAGATCCAAACAAGCTTCCCAAGGAAGAGAAAACCTGCCTGGTGGACAACTGCCATTAACAGGCTTTACAACAAGAGGAAGAAATTGCTAGCTAAGACTAAGAGAGAGAGAGTGAGCCCTAAAATGGAAACACTCCCTCCTCAACTTAAACAAGCAAATAAGACTTTTTGTGAAGTCCTCCAAAGCAAACTATGAATCCAAATTAGCTTTCTCAACTAAAGACAAACATAAGGAATTTGTTAGTTACATTTGTAACCTAAAAGGAAAGGCCAGATTTGTGACAAACTGGTAGTTAATGATACCACATATACTGAGTCTGTGGACATAGCTTACTTGTTGGCCGATAGGTTCTGTGAAAACTTTACTCTCCTGTCCCCACCACACGTACCCCATGATAGCCCTACCATCTGTTCTCTAACCTTGTATCACTAAAGAGCAGGTTATAAACACCCTCTCTAAGGTCAAAAACACAGCATCTATGGGACCTGATAACATATCAGGCTGTGTCCTACATAGGCTCCAACAAGAATTAGCAACACCATTGGGTACTCTTTTCAATTATAGTCTGAGCACCAGCCTCATCCCAGCTGAATGGAAAATGGTCACCATTATTCCCTTGTACAAAGGTGGTGTTTCCACTGATCCCAGGTACTATAGTCCTATTAGCCTGAATAGTCTTACTTGCAAGGCCATGGACTGAATCATTATTGACCTTATCAACAAAGACATAGGTAGTCTCTAAACACTTAACTCTACTCAGTTTGGATTTGTCAAAGGGAGACAATGCCTGTTAAACTTGGCAGACTTCTTCACCTTAGTCACCTAGGCCCTGGACTAGGGGAAATCTGTGCATACAGCCTACCTAGACTAAGCCAAGGCCTTCGATACTATCCCCCACTCAGGCATCCTTGACAAACTCACTCAGCTAGGTATCAACCTTTATATCATTAGATGGGTCACTAACTGGCTCACTGATAGAACACATATAGTCAAAACAGGGGAATTCACCTCCAACAGCAGACCTGTACCCAGTGGTGTTCCACAGGGATCAGTCCTGGGACCTCTACTGTTTGGAATCTATTTCTCCAAAGTATAAGCAAAAACTAAAGGTCTGTGGTTGACAAAGTTTGCTGATAACTACAAACTGGAAGCAGTCATAGAATCTCCAAATGATGTCAACATCCTACAAGAGGGTCTTACACAAACAAATGACTGGTGCCAAAGTCATGGCCTTAAACCCAATGCAAAAAAAATGCTTTATCATCCCTTTTGGTAAAAAAGATGTTCCTGTTAACTACCACATCAATAGCAACAACCAAATTACACAATCAGTGGTGACAGACCTGGGCACACAGGCTGACAGCAACCTTAGCTTTGATCACCATGTCTCCACAGTGGAAAAAAAAGCATTTTATATTGTTCATCTCATAAGTAAGGGCATTGCCTCCAGAAAAAAAAAAAGAAGCTATAACCTCCTTGTGATCTTCCCTCATCAGACCAATAATTGAGTACAGCTTCTCTTTTGGTATGTACCTTTCCAAGCACCTGCAGCAATGGGAGAGGCCACAAAGGTTCCTCACAAGGAAAACATAAGGTCTTCAGCATCTGTCCTATGTGGATTGTCTGAAATCACTGTTACTTTATTCTGTTTCATACAGACTATTCACAGACAATCTCTGCCTTGCATATAAGGCAATCTCTGACCCTGCTTTATTGGAAATGCTGCATATCTGCAAGTCAAATGGTACACAATTTACTCGCTCTAAAGGCCTTAACCTGCTATGTGACATTAATAGAACCTGCTGGTGGTACAGATTTGTCTCCCAGAGGTTACCACACCTTTGGAGCAGACTCCCACTTCATGTCAAACAGAACACCTCGGGGGCGGAGCCTAGATGGCCAACTGAGAACAGTGAATTTTGAGAGCTCCATAAACTAGTATAATAATATAGAAACATTTTATTACTTTCAAGTTTAAAATGTGAGAAATCCATAGATAAACTACTAAACTACATAAATATCAATTTTGGTGGAGATATACAAAAAATGTTCCTGTCAAGTAACTTTATATATATTGACTCACTGAATATGAACAACTCAAGGAATTCTTATCCAGATGCTGCTTTGAAAAAAGAACTGCAATTGATGACATCTACCTTACAGGAACTATTTTTGAAGATGGATAGCTTTAAAAATGACTTAGAAAACCTCAAATTAAATTCTCAAAAACAGACTGATACTCTTAAGAAACTATTACAGCAACACCATACAAAAATAACAAATATAGAGACTTCAATAAATGACATTGAAGGGAGACTCAAAGAGGAAGAATTCCAAGAAGAATTTCTGGTTAAACAGAATACATGGTTGCTTAACAAAATAGATGACTTAGAAAACAGGGAAAGGAGAAACAACACAATGATCTTTGGTCTGCCTGAAAACACTGAAGGAGAAGACAATATTTCATTCTTAACAACCTGGATTTCTGAATTTTTTGACTTGAAAGAGGGACTTTAATTTGGAATTGAAAGGGTGCATAGAGCACTGAGGAAACCAGTTTCTAACTCAACAAATACTCCACCTAGATCCATAGTTATAACATTTCTTTCATTTTTGGGAAAGTAATTAATATTAAAATCTGCTTGGAGAAAATCACCCTTAAAATACAATTAAAGCCTGATAAGGTTTGACAATGATTATTCTTCCAGAATACTAGAACAAAGGAAAAAAGTCTGGCCAATAATAAAACTGTTGAAGAAAAACAACATTAAAGAACAGCTGGCCTTTCCAGCCAGATAAAAGTACTATTTGCCAATGAGATGAGAACCTTTAATGACTAAGAAGAAGCTTCTATATTCATCAAAAAACAACATAGTGTCTATCCCAGAAGAAATGGAATGGATGGCCCCTACTCTTAAAAGAATAAAAGAAACAAATCCTTGGACTGATGCTAGAAAGAAGAAACAAAAAATTGATTCCAAGATAGCTGTCCCAAAAAATAACTCCTACAACTACATCTCTCAAAGTATCAACTGATATGGTACATCACTTGTCATCTGTTTTTATTTAAAAAAGGAGGGTTTCTTAAACAACTGAGAAACAGAAATGATTTATTTAAATGTTCAAAGAGTCTAGTAATTCTTCACAAACAAAGGTATGTCAAGATGGGTTACTATTTATATTACATATAAGCCAAACAAAGCAACATATAATACAAACATAGAAGTTTCTATTCCCCTACTTGAGCTCAATGAATACTTACCTTGTTCATTTTTCATTGTTTTTACTTATAATAATTTAAGTAATTAATTAACTAATTCAACAAGGTACCATTCATCAAACTCAAATGTAACAAATTAACATCATATATAATAGCAGTAACAGTAGAGAGTTTTGAAAAATAAAATGCTGTCATGGAGACTAAAGCCTTCTTCAGTTAAAGTATGATTTAGAAATGTCATGTATATCCTGGTTGAGTAACAGTAGCAAGTTCTTAGTACAAATGTCATTTTGTTTGTTTGTGTCTTTTGGCTTTTCCTGATTAGAGGTCACCACAGAGCCCTGATGCACAACCTTCAACGAAGGTATGCCCATTCACGCATTTCTCCATGCAGAAGACACTGTAGCTGAGAATCGAACCGGACAGCGTCTTACTGTGAGGCGATAATGCTACTGCAGCACCACCACCGCAGGTTCTCATTATTCTGTCTAAATATAGTTAATATCAATTATAGCAGGTATCACAGCTACGAGTGCTGTTTGATCAATCCTGATATGGTGTGCGTGGATGCAGCCATGTCTGGCAGCTAGTACAAATGTCATTATTATTATTCTATCTAAACATAGTTAACATCAATTATGGCAGGTACCATAGCTTCGAGTGCTGTTTGATTAAACCTGATGTGGTGTGTGTGGATGCAGCTGTGTCTGGCAGCTGTTGTATGTTGATGTTTTTATCTCCGGGAAGCTGTGGTTTGCACCTTGTGATAGAGGTTTACTGATGCTTGTGTATTAGGAAGAGACATTTGGTGTTTTAGCCTGTATCCAGGGGAAGGGGGTGGATAAAAATGTGATTTGGGATATTTTGGCAGAGAATAGTTTGTACATCTGCTAAGTGAGAGGTGGGAAGGCTTGAAGAATGTGTTATCGCTTGTTGTGGTGGCTTGTTGGGAGGTTTTTTTTTTTTTATCTGTTTGCTCTCTGTTCTTTTCCTGGCTGCTGCCTTGCTGAAAGGGAGGGAATTTAGGCTTGAAGTTGCAGTGAAGTGAAGCTTTGCTTCAGGTGCATCGTGAGCCTCTGGTATGCAGTACACAGACACACTAACAGAATCAGATGCTCCCAGGTTGCTATGGTAATGGAGACAAGAGTGACAATAATGCTTAATGGCTCTGAGAATCCTCTGAGATAATTCTCGATAGTGTTTTGGTTTAAAAAAAAAATATATATATATATATATATATATATATATATATATATATATATATATATATATATATATATATATATATATATATATATATATATATATATATATATATATATCTATATTTATATATATATATATATATATATATATATATATATATATATATATATATATGGGTCTACCTGATAACACCGACACCCCAAAACACCTACAACTAAATAACCGACACGACTAAACTGAAAGTTCAAAAACCCGAAACTTCACATGCCCAACAAACCACAATCCCGACAATCAACAAAACAAATACCTTTCCCGAAAAACACCCACACAACACAAGCACACTAAAAACCTTACAAACCTACACTAAACCTTACATACACAACTATCTATGCACTAACCTTAACCCAAACCCTAACCCTAAGGTCTGTCACTATCACACACTTACCTTACCCGCACCCTAACCCTAACTCACTTAATCCACCCCTAACCCTTAAGTCTGTTACTATCACACACTTACCTTAGCAGCACCCTAACCCTAACTCACTTAATCTGCCCCTAACCCATAAGTCCATCACTATCGCACACTTACCTTACCCGCACCCTAACCCTAACTCACTTAACCCATCCCTAAACCTAAAGTCCATCACTATCGCACACTTACCTCACCCGCACCCTTCCCTAACATCCGTCATAATTACACACTTACCTTACCTACACCCTGACCCTAACTTCTGTCCCTATCACACACTTTCCTTAACAAGTCGGTGTACTCAGCATCAGGATTCTCAACTTTCCATCGTCTCCGTTGTTGATCTTTTGGTGTCAGTTATCTTGTTGTCATTTTCTCAGCTTTCAGTGTAATCAGACAGACCTATATATAGGCTGTGTGCTCCACGAACTCAATGAGGAATTAAACCCACAGCTAGGACAGCTGTTTAATCAAAGTCTTACCTCTGGATAATGCACAGGGGGAGGCGCGCTGCAACTGTGGTCCCACTTCACAAAGGCGTGCCTCCACAGACCCTGAAAATTATTACCCATTAGCTTGACAGCCTTATCTGCAAAGCCATGGAGAGGATCATAATGGACCTCATAAATAAAGACATAGGGAATTTGCAGACTTTGGATCCAACCCAGTTTGGCTTTGTCAAAGGCAGATCATGCCTTTTAAACTTGGTTGACTTTTTGAAACAGTCACCAAAGCCATTGATGAGGAAAGGCAGTCCATACAGCCTACCTCGATCTGGCTAAGGCCTTGATACAATACCCCACTCGGGTATCATTGAAAAACTCATCAGCTTAAATGTTAACCCATACATCACAAGATGGGTTGCAAACTGGCTGAGTGACAGAACCCACAGGGTCAGAGTTGCTGGCGCCATATCAGACTCAAAGCCTGTCACAAGTGGTGTCCCACAGGGCTCAGTCCTGGGCCCACTCTTGTTTGGCATCTACTTTTCCGGTACAAGCAAACACAGGAGGGTTATGGCTGACAAAGTTTGCAGATGACTGCAAACTGGGCGCCATAGAAAAACACATCTGACACAGATATCCTTCAGAAGGGTCTCACAGAAGCGGATAACTGGTGCCAGAGCCACGCCTAAAAGTAAATGCCAAAAAATGCATAGTCATACCCTTCGGGAAAACAAGGTTACCTAGCTACCAAATAGGTGGCAATCCACTGAGCACAGAAGAAGTTATCAGGACCTGGGGACCCAGGTTGATAGTAGTCTGTCATTCGACACCCATGTAGCTAAAGTAGTTAGGAAGTCCTTCTACATTGCCCACCTTATCATGAAGGATTCTCATCTAGATCAAGGAGGTCATAGTCTCCTTACTCATCACTCATCAGACCAATGATTGAGTACAATGCCCCATTAATGTATCTGACCCGACACTTGCAGCAGCTGGAGGGCACAAAAGTTCTCACCAGGCCACACAAGTTTCCTCAAAGGATAAAGGGTCTCAAAATCTGTCCTATGCTGCCCGACTGAAAGAACTCCAGCTCTATTCAGTCGCTTACGCTGCTGCTCAGGGTGACCTTTGCCTAACATACAAGGCCATGTCAAACCCAGATTTGATGAATATGCTTCACCTCAAAAATCTAGATCCATCAGAGCCACAAGGGCGGGAGACTAAAACTCGACACACGCTATTAATTAGGGATGGAAGGGATAGATTCATCACCAAAGACACCCTATGCTAAAGAACAAAATCACGGTACATGTGAGGCAGAGCACCTCGCTGGCCTTATTCAAGAGAAATCTTGACCAATGGATGGGAGATCGCAATATACCCCAGGAATACCTCAGTGTCACTGCTTCGACAGAGGCACAGCAAAATAATGGGTATAGTTCCCCATACTAAAGGGGTGGTAGTAAGCCAAAACAACAATGGCTAGCTTATAAATGCCCTCGGGCAGATAGCCTAGTATGAACCTATGAACCTATGAACCTATATATATATATATATATATATATATATATATATATATATATATATATATATATATATATATAAAATAATAAAAGGGTTGTTTTAAACCACATGTACACATATTGATGATCTCCCAACACTTTGTTTAACTCTTTAGGTTGATTCTTGATAAAAAAAATAATAATAAGCATAATTTTATATTTAAAATGTATTTTCGTCCAAACACATTAAGGACTTGTATAAGAGTGGAAGTCTGAGTTATTGTGAAAGACTAAAAGCACTTGGTTTTGTGCAGAACCCTTTGCAGTGGTCTGGGAGGTGAGCTTGCTCAGACGTGTTGGGCATATGGTGACAGCTGATTCTAGGGGTATTTGGGGTTGCCGGGAAGTGCTAGAGAGTCATCAGATTTCCTTCATGGAAATATCTGTGGGAATATAAGGTGCATTGAGTGGTTCAGTGGCAGAGTAGCCACTGCATGGAACAGGCTGGAAAAATGGAACAGGACAACTATTGGTTTGGATATTTTAAGAACAGCCTGGAAACACACCACATGAACTAGGGAATGGTATTATGGCAAAACTGGATGGGTATTGTTGCCCGTGCTTGAAGTACTGATATGTGCGTATGTAAGGATGGAAATATACTTATAACAAATAAGAAACTAGAAGGGTCTCATAATTTAAAGTTTATGGACTGTATAAACATACTTGGAAGGAGCTAATAATAAGAATAAGCATTACAACTTCTGGTTTCTCAAATAACTAAGCAACAGCCAAAATAAAAGCACACACGATAGTTAAGTAATGTATGATTTTAGTAAATCTTGATATAAAATATATAATCATCATATAAGATGAAGCAGCTGCTGAATTTAGATATTAAAGGCAGGATATAATAACATGGGCTTATGTATAATAACACTGCTGTCTTAACTTGTCATAAATGACATATCAAGCCGGAAGCATGATGCTTTTCTTATATAAGTAAATATGCATAACAAGTCATGTAATTCCTTTAACTTGAATTTTAGTTTTTGTTATCCATCTTGACCATATATAATACCTAAGTGGTTACCAAGGTAACTAATGTTTACACATGACATCAAACTGACAAAGTTGCTCAAGAGAAACAATCGAAGCCTGAACTTGAAATGTCACATAATGTAACAATCATATTCTGAACAGATAGTATTAAATTGACAATAGACACTCAGTTTAATAACATGGGCTTGTGTATAATAACACTACTGTTTTAACTTGTCATAAATGACATACACTATATTGAACATCAAGGGGAGGCATGATGATTTTCTCATATAAGTAAATATGCATAACAAGACAAACTTGAATTGTGGTTTTGTAACCCATCTTGACCATACATAATACTTAAGCTGTTACCAAGGTAACTAATGTTTTATACATGACATCAAACTGACAAAGTTGTTCAAGGGAAACAATAGAAGCCTGAACTGGGAATGTCACAGAATGTAGCAATCACATTCTGAACAAATAGTATTAAATTGACAATAATTATTCAGTTTAACCTTTGCTGATGATACAAAATAGAATGTTGCCATTTAAATCTAAAAACTTTCAGTATATGCCATAAAATGGCAATTTATGAATATGGAAAGGGAACTTGTAATCATTAATCACAATAAGTGATTTTTTTGTTTTAACCTATAATTTCACTCATTTTATAATAAGAAATGACAGATATGAAAATCCTTATGTGTAGGAAATGGGGGGAAGAGGGATGCATGGATAATTAAAATGCACTAACTTTCATCAATGTTCACATAAAACAAACTTGATGCTTTAAGTAAGTTAGCAATAAACAACATAATTACTTAAATACTGGCAAACAATGATATATAACTTCTGATATATCCAGTAAAATACATTGTATTATAAACATTAGGTATAAATATTATTACCATCTATTTATATTAAGTAATAAGTTTTAAAAGACGTCATCAGTAAGGGTGAATATGTTAAATAACTGTGTGCTATAATCTTTTACTGAGGTTTTATATATGATGCATTCTACTTTATTATGATTGCATTGCTTGTCATCTATCCTTCATGTAAATATTAATTGCTTATACAATAAGTAGGCATTTGTATTGTATTAGAATTCTGTCTAATCTACAGTAGTACTATATATGTTCAAAATAATATAAATATTGCTTATTCCTATTACAAATATTCTTCATATGATAATTCAATTTATGGAGCTCAGATGATCTGGATTGTCAAGGTATGAGTGATAATATGATGGACTTTGGTTTATTCATCAGATTAGGAATGATTTTCATTCCATGGCTAGTGTGGACCTTAGTTTTATTAACATTTATTAATTTAAATTTATTTCACAAAAACATTTTTAGTATGCCTGACCAAAACATTACTTTACTGGTAAACACTCAAAGTATAAAACTGATAATTTCCTTTAAAAGCTCAAACATGTACTTTATAGTTATCAGATGAAAATGTTTAATAGTAAAAATAAAACAAAAAATACATAGTCTAAATAACCTAAGATGGATTTAACTTTATTATCTTTAAATACCAATGGCTGAAACAATCCTAGCAAGAGATCAAATCTACTGAAATATTTAAAACTGAACAGAGCACAAATTGTCTTCCTTCAAGAAACTCATTTCAAAACAAATGACAATTACAAATGGAATCCTAAGGAATATGATACTGGTGCACTCCACCTATAAGACAAAGACAAAAGGGGTAACAATTTTATGGAAAACAAATATGATTAACCCAGAAATAATTTATAAGTATGAAGATAAAGAAGGCCTTATAGCATTAGTAATAGTTAAATATAATAACATAATATGGACCCTAGCCAATCTGTACTGGTTTCCAGGCCTTGGAATAGGAACTGTTAAAAAACACTTGGATTTCATTTCCAATAATTATAAAAGCAACTTAATATTAGGAGGAGATTTTAACTGTATATATAATATTTCTGAAACTACAAATAAAAGACCGCTGCATACATCTGCTGTATCAAATACATTAAACAAGTGGAAAGAATCATTTCGTCTTGTAGATACTTTCAAATTTGAAAAAGATAAATCTTTGTTGTTTTCCCATCAAGATCACAGATTTGGTACCCATACTAGAATAGATAAAATATTTGCTGCTCATGACTTACACTCTAAAATCATTAATTTGTCAATCATGCCCTGCCCCTTTTCAGACCACAATTCATTGATACTAGAACTTCAAAATGGGTACAAACCATTAATTTTTAACTCCAGAATTCCAGCATATATAACTAAAATTAAAGCATTCAGACACTGATTATCTGGATTACAGTACTTCTTAGATATTAATTACACCACAGAGATAAATAAAATAATGATATGGGACTCATTAAAAGCTTTCGTATATTGTAAAACCCTAACTTGGTATAAAATAATAATCAGAGCATGGGATTCTGAATTATTAGATCTATAATCCAAACTTTTGTCGGTAAAAGCTGAAAAAAATCAAAATCATTTGGAGATGAAAAATTAAGTAAAAGTATTAAACAATAAATACAATGAAATTCTAATACATAAAACTAATTTAGCTTTAGAAAAACTAAAAATTAATACCTTGGCCACTTCTCCCAAATATCTACATAATTTATCCACAAGAATCAAAATGCAATCAAAAGCTAATCACATTAAAAGTATCTTCCATGAAAAGAAAGGGGAAAATGTCTCAGATAAAGTAACATTCTTGATGCCTATAGAAATCACTATATGGAACATTTCCAAAAAGAAAATATACATATCGATCAATTAAATTTAGATAAAAATATTCTAATATTAACAAAATCAGAAAAATTAAAACTAGATCTGCAAGCACCCATATTCTACAAAGAAATTACAGATACAATAAAAAAGAGTAAAAATAATAAAGATCCAGGTATAGATGACATAATTATGGAAATATATATACTTTTTCCTTCAAAGATACCATTTCTCTTCCATAAAACCCTATTAGAAGTTCAGTCACAAGCTTTAATACCACCCTCTTGGAAATATTCCTTAATCACACCAATCCTAAAGGAAAACAAATCTCCAAACCTCTGTATCTCATATAGACCTATATCATTATTAAATAATGACTGTAAGATATTTATGGCAATATTAACTAACAGAATGACAACACCACTATCCAAAACAATAAATAATGATCAGACTGGATTTATATATCATAGACACACACATGACAATATTAAAATGATCATTTCTCTTATAGATTATGTTAATAAATAAAATAAAGAAACACTCATAATTGGCTTAAATATAGAAAAAAACTGTCATTCCCTAAATTGGGACCATTTATGCAAAATCCTAATGCTATTTGAATTTCCTGCATCCTTTGTTCATCTCCTAAAGAATATATATACAAATAATTTAGTGTATGTCAAGTTAGGTCATTTTACCTCTGAATCTATACATATAACAAAAGGCACTAAACAAGGATGTCCGATGTCACTGATTCTATTTACTCTGGCTATTGAAATATTGGCAGATTCAATTCATAACAATATAAAAATCAAAAGAAGAGATGTTTATGAACAATACAATTCTAAAGTAATGCGATTTGCTGATGACATATTACTAAAATTATCTATTACAATAGAGACATTAGAAGAATTAGATATATTAATTGACAAAGTTCACTTGACTTCAGGACTCTATTTCAATAAATCAAAATCAAAAGTTTTATTTTTAAATAAAAAAAAGAACTGCAGACTAAGGGGGATCACATCACAGGGAAACAAGAATCAAGCTTAAAATATCTACGAATTGAGTTATGCAAGGATAATAATGAATTAGTCTTAAAAAAACTACAGTAATATCATCAATACAATTAAAATCTCTATGGAAAAATGGAACAAAATGATATTAACATTTGAAGATAGACTACAGTTAATAAAAATGGTTTCACTGCTCAGGATCCTATATATAGCCTTGGCAGTACAACTGTTACCAGAAAGGAATATACTTAAAGAAATAAATGTATTCAGTAAACAAATTCAAAAACGAAGGGAACACAATGAGAGCCAGCTAAATGGAATAAGTTAGTGCTATTTAATATAAATCACACTTTCAGCTAGAACAATGCCTAGCCTTCCTCAGACAAACAACAATACAACTGCTGATAATTCCTTTTAAACAGTCAGGTGAATTACCACATCAATTAGCATTAGTTGTTCGTTGCCTAGACAACAAAATCACACCCCACCTTAGCGCAGGATGTTAAAACTAAAATAATGAATTTTAATAATTAAGTAGCATAAAACAAAAAATGAAAATATTTAAATATACATTGAAAAATACGTATATTCTTAAAAATAAATCTATATATATTATCCATGCATAACTATGTTTGCAGTGGAATGAATTAGTTTAACTAGGTTCTCTTTAAACATTGTGATCAATTAAAATGCAAGCTTTGCATTGGATATGCCTAACCTCGAGCTACATTAAATGTTATAAGCAATATATAAATAAATATATTCTAAAAACATGTAATAAAAAATTGTATTAATACCATAAAAAATACCTGATTGGGCATATTTAATAATATTATCTATCAACAGCCAAAAGCCTCAAAAGACACTTAATCGAGATGTTGTCATTAATACCTGGTAGCTTATATGCCCTTGTTCTAATCTGCCATTTCAATTCATCTACTTCCAACATAATTTGCCAAGGTCCCCCTCGACTATTACCAACTCTCTGTTGCAACACTACAAATTTAAAAGCATGACTTGGAAATGCAGAACAATGTTTTGCCAATGCATTGTTTAAATCTTTTTTACTTATGGCATAATAATGCCTAGTTTGGTTAACACATTAAGAGTCTCTAGTGTTTTCAACCCTCCATTGCATCCTTGTTTAAGTACCTTTGAGCAAATGTGTGAAATTGATTTTTGGGCTATTAAAGACAAACGTTTTCACATGTTTCATCCAGTTAAGCCTAATATTTCAAAGATGGAACATGGTTTCGTTGATTTGCTTAAAGATTGTAACATCAGAGTCATGAAGCCCGACAAAGGGGGAGGCTTGGTATTTATGGATCATTGTGCATATGTAGATAGACTGATGGAACATCTTAACGCTCTTTTGAGGCTTTTGGCTGTCAATAGATAATATTATTAAATATGCCCAATCAGGTATTTTTTATGGTATTAATACAATTTTTTATTGCATGTTTTTAGAATATATTTATTTATATATTGCTTATAACATTTAATGTAGCTCGAGGTTAGGCATTTCCAATGCGATGCTTGCATTTTAATTCATCACAATGTTTAAAGAGAACCTAGTTAAACTAATTCATTCCACTGCACACATAGTTATGCATGGATAATATATATAGATTTATTTTTAAGAATATACGTATTTTTCAATGTATATTTAAATATTTTCATTTTTTGTTTTATGCTACTTAATTATTAAAATACATTATTTTAGTTTTAACATCCCGCGCTAAGGTGGGGTGTGATTTTGTTGTCTAGGCAACGAACAACTAATGCTAATTGATGTGGTAATTCACCTGACTGTTTAAAAGGAATTATCAGCAGTTGTCTTGTTGTTTGTCTGAGGAAGGCTAGGCATTGTTCTAGCTGAAAGTGTGATTTATATTAAATAGCACTAACTTATTCCATTTAGCCAGCTCTCATTGTGTTCCCTTCATTTTTGAATTTTTTTACTGAGTTTTTCGAGTTTTTGTCTTGGTGGTTTTTCGCTATGGCGAATGGGACCGGAGCGGCTTCACAGAGTTTGTTCACTCCAAATGAGAAAAGCGTAACAGAAAATGAAGACGCAATTGGGAATCTCACCGCCCTTGTGCAGGTTCTCCTAGGACGAGTGGATTCCCTTGCACAGAAAATTGATTCTTCTGAGTCCTCTTTTGTATCGCAAGCTAACGTTACAGGGGTTAGACCTAACGAAGATGGTAATAATTCTACTAATCAAATTAATGCTTCTAATGTAACAAACTGTAACGAACTTCATGATGTGAGTATACTAAGGGATGGTAACATTTCTAACGCTTCTAATGTTAATTCTGGTAATGTTTCACTGTATAATGCTGTTAATCGGAATGTTACCAATAATCAACTAGTGGCAGAAGCTCCACTTAACCAGGACATTAGAATGTCGGAGGATACAATTCCTTCAATGACAACTTTTTTGAGTGACAATAACTTCTTTAACAACTCAAATTTCCAGACTATGTCTTCTAATGATACTAATGGCCAGGTTGGTAATGTTCTGCTTTGTCACATCAATGATTTTGACTCCAAGCTGTTTAAATGTAAAAAATTGCAGCTTGAAGTGTCGTATCTGCAGGAATGTACCCAGAAGAAAATTATTCCCAAAGGTTTAAGACAGTGGAGATTTCTGGCAGGTTTAGTAGAAAACTCTGGTTTTCATCGTGAACTCTTAGAACTTTTTCATAGACAGGGGCATGAGTTTATACAAGCCCTTATTAACTTTTATAATAAAGATATTGTTTCTCTTAAAGCTGAGCTGGAGATACTAGAACATGAAATAAAAGTACATTGTGATTTTCCACTATATAAATATGAATATTGTAGGATTTTCACAAGTATTGAAGCAACAATGAATAAATTACTTATTACCAAGAAAAAGAAATTAACTAGGGATATCAACGATTATGCTAATAATAAGGCATATCCAAAACCTCCACTTGTTTCATCAATAAATCCTAACAATAACTCTGATGCCTACCATGATAATGATGAACCAACAAGAACTGTTACTCATAATAATAATAATAACAATAATTTGACAGACAATGATGAACATGCACAGCCACTAAGGAGAAGCGAGAGACTCTTAAACAACAACATTAACCAACGTGCAAATTATCGGCCGTCTTATAACAGGGAAGGTGCACATTCTAATAACACGAACAGAGAAGAGGGTCAGAACCAACAGGGTTTTCAAGGGGGTTCCGTCACCCGACGGAACAACAGGCAGGTCAATCGCAACCTGCAACAACCGAAGAACAAGAGAAAACAACGGAGGAGATAACCTCCATTTCGGTTACTGAACAGGAGCCTTCCATTTTGGTCACAGAAATGCCCTGCCTTTATGTAAGTCATGAGGGTGATTTTACCATATATAACTACACCTCTTTAAACATTCAGCAGGACATGGTTGACTTTTTATCTAAGGGGCTATCTTTTGTCCCTGGAAGGTCCCTGGACATTACCAAAACAATAATGGACTTAAAAACCTTTGTTCGTAAGCTTAATCTTAAATTATTGATGGGCCCTATGCCTAGTTTGGTTAACACATTAAGAGTCTCTAGTGTTTTCAACCCTCCATTGCATCCTTGTTTAAGTACCTTTGAGCAAATGTGTGAAATTGATTTTTGGGCTATTAAAGACAAACGTTTTCACATGTTTCATCCAGTTAAGCCTAATATTTCAAAGATGGAACATGGTTTCATTGATTTGCTTAAAGATTGTAACATCAGAATCATGAAGCCCGACAAAGGGGGAGGCTTGGTATTTATGGATCATTGTGCATATGTAGATAGACTGATGGAACATCTTAACACTCCTAATTACATTCAAGTAACTTTGAATGAAATTAATGGAGCCTATAGAAATATCAAGTCCATTTTGGAAGACCTGCTTTTGGAAGGTTCCATAGATATGGACCTTTATCATTACTTATATATGATAGCTCCTAAGACACCTGCATTATTTGGTTCTCCGAAAATTCATAAAGATATCAAGTCTCCTCCTTTAAGACCAATAGTAGACGGCTGTGGTTCAATTACATATGCATGTGCGAAGTTTGTCGACAGCATGCTGAAACCATTTATTGAGAGTGAACCACAAATTTGTAAGGACTCGTGGAGTTTCCTTACTTCCATTAACACCATGGAATATCATTCTGATGTGTATTTTTTAACCATAGATGTAAAAGATCTATACACAGTCATTCCTCAGAGCTTAGGAATACAATGGGTAAGGGAATTCTTACACAGTAAAAAAGCAAATGATGACATCATTTATTTAATAGAGATTTTACTTGAAGTCATCCTAAAAAATAACTTCATGATGTTTGAAGGTATGTTCTTTTTGCAAAAATCTGGAGTTGCAATGGGTTCGCCATGTGGCGCTAGCTTTGCTAATGCCACTATGGCTTATTGGGAGAACAACTTGCTATTCAAGGATCCATTATTTCAAAATAATGTCACCTGGTACACTAGGTACCAGGATGACATTTTTTGTATTTGGAAAGGTGAACTGGCTATGATTGAAACTTTTATTGATAAAATCAATAATTCTACAAGTTTTTTAAAGTTCACATATAACATAGGTGAAATTTCAATTAACTATTTGGATATCTTATTAGTTAATGATAAAAGTAATGGTAGGTACAAAAGTATTATTTATAGGAAACCAACGTATTTGAACAGCTTCCTACATTTTACTAGTAACCACCCCTACCACCAAAAAAGAGCGGTGGTTAAAGGGCAGATGGTGAGAGCTGCTCGTATGATATCTGATGACTGAGATTTTGAGTCAGAATGCGATCACCGCTACGATATGTTAATTAAAAGAGGGTATCCGAGCAGCCTAGTTGATAATATAAGGAAGGAAGTTGTTTCTAAACGTAATATAGGTCAGTTTATGCCCTTACTTAGAAAACTAGATTGTCCCTTAGTTCAGGTTGAATCCAATGTAACAGACAATGTAGGTCTGGAACTCATTAACCAAAGTTTCAGTGACGTTAGTCACCCAACTAGATTTTTATGTACATATTGTTTGGATTATTTGCCCATTAGGGAGGCTTTGAGCAAAAATTGGGAGATTATCAAAAATGATGGAACACTATCCAAAATTTTGGGCTTTAGTCCTAAAATAACATATAGACGGGGACACAATTTGAAGGCCCTTTTGGAAAATAACAATAAATCTCATTCTGGTAGAATTAATGGGATGTTTAAATGTGGCTCATGTCCTCAATGCAAATACATCTTGTCCAGTAACCAAGTAGTTATGGATGATAAAACCTATAAAATAATTGGTAAATACAATTGTGAATCAAAAGGGGTCACTTATGTTGCATTATGTAACTCCTGCAACGCATTTTACATTGGAAAGACGGAACAACATCTGAGGTAAAGAATATACGAACATTATTATGCCATAAGTAAAAAAGATTTAAACAATGCATTGGCAAAACATTGTTCTGCATTTCCAAGTCATGCTTTTAAATTTGTAGTGTTGCAACAGAGAGTTGGTAATAGTTGAGGGGGACCTTGACAAATTATGTTGGAAGTAGATGAATTGAAATGGCAGATTAGAACAAGGGCATATAAGCTACCAGGTATTAATGACAACATCTCGATTAAGTGTCTTTTGAGGCATTTGGCTGTCGATAGATAATATTATTAAATATGCCCAATCAGGTATTTTTTATGGTATTAATACAATTTTTTATTACATGTTTTTAGAATATATTTATTTATATATTGCTTATAACATTTAATGTAGCTCGAGGTTAGGCATATCCAATGCAAAGCTTGCATTTTAATTGATCACAATGTTTAAAGAGAACCTAGTTAAACTAATTCATTCCACTGCACACATAGTTATGCATGGATAATATATATAGATTTATTTTTAAGAATATACGTATTTTTCAATGTATATTTAAATATTTTCATTTTTTGTTTTATGCTACTTAATTATTAAAATTCATTATTTTAGTTTTAACATCCCGCGCTAAGGTGGGGTGTGATTTTGTTGTCTAGGCAACGAACAACTAATGCTAATTGATGTGGTAATTCACCTGACTGTTTAAAAGGAATTATCAGCAGTTGTCTTGTTGTTTGTCTGAGGAAGGCTAGGCATTGTTCTAGCTGAAAGTGTGATTTATATTAAATAGCACTAACTTATTCCATTTAGCCGGCTCTCATTGTGTTCCCTTCGTTTTTGAATTTGTTTACTGAGTTTTTCAAATAAATTTATTCCTAATAAATTTTTTATGGTTTCCCAAAAGAAACAGAATAGTTTTAATGCATCATAATAGACCATAGAAACAGGGAGGATTAAACTTTCCTGATATAGAAACACATATAAAAGCATCAATATCTAAAACGATCTCTGATTGGATAAGTCCAAATTACTCTGCAAATTGGAAAGAATTACTAACTGTAATATCAATAAATGAATTAGATTTACAAAGTAAACATTTCAAATAACAGATAAAAACAATTTGCCATGACACATATTATGCAAAAGTATGCAATATAACATAACTAAACCCACTAAGACTTGTATGATTAATTATTATATTGACTCATTTAGGAAAATTATTAATGCAAATATAGATTTCAAAATCTAGTTTGATCTTTTAACACAATTTATAGTCACAAAGAACTTTCCACATAAAATATATACAGAAATTATTAATTTCTGGGAATAGAAAGGATTTGTTTGTTGGCTCCAATGTATCAAAGAACTAAAAGTTTTAGATATGCAAATAATAAAACAACATATAAAAATTCCACAACGGGACTGGCTAACTTTACAGAGTATTCTGTCATATTCAGAAGATTTAAGTAGAACAATTAAGAATTCTTCATTTAAGGAAATACCTAAATTTGCAAAATACATATATGAAATCATATATAATGACTTTGACATGGGAAATAGTATTTAAAAATTTAAAAAAATATTGATAAACTATAAAACAACACCCAAAACCTCATATTGGAAATATATAACAAAAATACACCCAATACAGTTAACTGAAGATAGTAAAACAAATATTGTATTATCGATAAAATATGCATCCCTTACACAATTCTGAAAACTTTTTAATTGGAAATGCTTGCACAGAGCATTCTTAACCCCAGACAGAATCATTAAAATGAGTTCTTCCATAAAAGGACTATGTTGGAGATGTGAGCAAGTACACAATGCAGATTGGAACCACATTTCTTTGATTGTGTTAAAATTAAGCCATTTTGGGATGGTATTAATAACTTTCTACAATCTTTATTTAATGAATCATTTTATTTAACTAAAGCTATTGTATTATTAAATATGAACGAAGGTCCTCATTTGAATAGGTCAAACGTATCTAGTATGGACTATATTTACAATTTCAAGGAAGGGTATAACAAGAAGATGGAATATAAACACAAAACCAGCTTTGGAAAACTTCTACAGCCTACTGAAGACCATAGCTTTATTGGAAATTAAAATTAAAGAACTAACAATTTTTCCCTAAGCCATTTATCAACAACCATTGGGGAAAGTATTATAGTTGATTGACACTATACAATAATTGATCAGACACTCTGATAATGGATTGGACATACTTATAAAGTAACTGTACACATTAAGATCTGTTAAAGTGTCAGACTACTGTAAATAGTGTACATAGTTATTTAAGATATGTATAAATACTATAGAATTCATTCAAATGTATTTTAAAATAAAAAAAAATTGAGAAACAGAGCACCTCATTGGTCCTCATCAAACACAATCTGGACGATTGGTTGGGTAACCGTAAATTCATCCCGGGTGTTCCATTTATGTCCCTCTTGGACAGGGGCAATAGGTGATGATCATGGAAATAAGGGTAGAACTTGGCTAGGCTTGTAAAGACTCTAGGGTCATTAGCCTAGTAACTTCCTATGATCCTATGAATATCTTGCTCTAAAAGCAAAGCTATTTTGACTGTGATACATGGAACAGAATTGCTTCATGTACATTATCGAAATAGGCATACTGATTCAGTCAGTTCAATGATACAAGCAATTAAATTATAAATTGACTTTGGCAGTGGTATCTGTACACTAATTTTACAACACTCTAGCAACTACTTATCATTTGCAAACATTGATATATCAATACATATACACTAGAACTGAATAAATTAATAAAATGAGCAAAGAACTTTTTTGGTATGTTTGGGGGTGGAGATATCTGCAATGACATTTACTACACTGTAAGGCAAGCAAAGGAAGATTTGACAATATGTAACTTTAGAAAAAAAGTAAAGGTACATAAAATAAATACATAAACAAAATATTTTAAGAAGAACTATATTTATGTATTGGCATGCACATGCAAAAGACACTTAATCTAATTAGCAATGTAATAAAGCATCTCCTTTTACAAGATGTAGATACAGAATGTCTTTTGGGAATCCTTAAAGGTCACTAACAAAAGGTTTTCCCATGATGCCAGGCATTCCATAATGTTAATTCATGCTAACAGATTCCCACTAGTGTTTCCACTTGCAAAGGATAGCAAATGTCTGTTGTATACTGTGTAAATAGTGTCCACTTCTAGGACTGTCCAGCGCAAATAGGGTATCTGTGATAACGGAAGTTTAGCTAAAAACATTATGCAGTTTTCACTTATTCACTCAAATGTTAATTATATCTTAGGAGGAGTACAAAAGATTAAAGATATGGTTATACAATAAATATTTGTTCATTAAAATATAGTAACAGTGCCACAGTCTGTTAAAACCAATATGCAATGTCTTTTTCAGCTCAGACCTGTTTCTAGATGATTAATACAGTGTCAGATCATCTGCTTACATGACTATTACAGAAGAGTAACTGTAAGTAATTTGGGACCAATTAGTATAGGATAGGTCCCATTAAAGAACCATAGCTGACTAAGGGAACAAAAGGCATTTGCTTCAGAGCAAGCAGATCCAGACATTACCTATCTCTTAGATTACTGCTGAACCTCTTAAATGACCCTACATCATCTTCACAAAAACAGACGTCTGAGCTTCATTATCAACACAGAGTAAATGGCTGAACTTTCTGTGGAGTCAATAAACCCTTTTTCCGTGTAAATTAGTGCAACACAGTAGATGGCAGCTAGACTATGGATTCCCTTTATGAGTCCATTAAACAACAGACCATGTTGCCAAACATGTTCAAACAACACTATTTTTCCTGGTATATTTGAAATTGGTCATACCACAGTCGGGCAGCAGTCCTATATTGCTTTTGTAAAAGATATACCACAGTTTATTTACGCATGGGTACCGCAACTCCCAATGTCAATGAAAGATCATAGATATGTACTACAGGCTATGCAATAGCAAGTCTTGCTATACTGAAAAAGGAAAGGACATTTACCTGCCAGTGTGCAGTTACAGTAAGATATTAACTTAATTAATAGCTGCCTTACTGATCTTTTTGAAGCTCTCTTAAAGCAGAAACAGGGATTAGTAAACAAAGTACTAGGTGGAATCAAGGAAGCAAGTGAGTTAAGTGAGGTACAGTAGAAGAAGAGTTTCCCCCAGATTTTCAAAAGCTTGCAGGGATTGCAAGATTGGTGCAGGAGCCTATGCAGGCAATATGTCTGCCGTGCGATCCAGGAACAGCCTGCAGGGGTGTGCGTGAGCGCCCCTGCACTAATCTTGCATGGACTAAGACCTGGTATGCAAGTCACCCCACTTGCAGGTGAAATCCATGCAAATGAGGTGATTTTGCAATCCAGGAAGCTTGCAACCATCTATGCAAGACTAGTGCTATCTGCAGAAATGTACTCAGTAACCAAGTACATTTCTGCAAAATCCAAAACGGAGCTATGACAGCTCCAAATAAAGGCTGCATATCATTGAGGAAGCATGCCAATGGCCAAGTATAAGGCCATTGGCATTGCAAACAATACAAAAAAAATTTAAAAAAATCAACTTTTTTTTTTTTGCCGATCTCGGCTGTTTAAGCATAGGGCAGTGGCATGCAAACGGGATCGGGGGGAAAATAAAATAAACCTAAAATAAGCATTCTAATTAAAATCACTTTCTGCAATGCAAGTCAATGGCAGGCAGAAGACAACATGGCCAGTGATTAGTGGTTGCTAAGGGGGGAAGCTTAGTGTGACACATGTAACTATACATTAGCAGGCAATCCTATGCAAATGAGGGGAAGGTTAGTGAATCCCAGTTTTCCCCAGCATATGAGTCAGGTCCCAACAGTGTAAGAGTATGAATAGCTGTGTGCAAGCCTAGGAGGTATGTGACATCATGGGGGGGGTGTGTCAGGCATACTGTAAGCAGACTGAAGCCCTGTGGCTCAGGTTTGCTCCTACCTTAGCACAGCTAAGCTAGGGGGTGTGACTAAACCTGCCTAGCACTCGTTACAAAGTGTAAGTGGGTGTGCGCATCATGCACCGGGTTTTACAGCAAGAAAAGGAAATTAAACCTGGAAATAGCAGCAGTGTGCACATTTGAGCACTCTGTTTGCACGGCGCACACACGGGCTTAAACAGGGAGGCAATGGGAAGGGAAAACAGCAGTTGGAAGGTATTCAAGGAGAACTAACGTAGCTGGCAGGTGAAATGTATCAGAATCAGACAATTGCACAGGCAGCAGACTAGCCCAGCCCATAACACTACTATAAACTAAGCAAACACATTTTCCTCTGCTTTTCCCACACTCTACACCACGAGTGCATGCAAGCAGGGAAATTTTAACAAATAAACCAACAAAATGAGAAGGGCTGCAGTAGGCAACATAGAACAAAATGTGCAAGAGGCTGAGGGTGGTGAGTATGTGAATGCTGCCAAACAACCCACAGTGAGGAAATGGAGAAGAGTGTACAGACCCAGGGTAGCATACCAGGGGCTACATGAGCTGGAGATAGTGAAGCACTATAGGGTGGACAGAGATGTCCTACAGCAAATTGTTGAGCTGTGCCAGCCACACCTGACACACCAAACTGACCGAGGGGAACCCATCCCAGTGGATACCAAGGTATGGGAAGGCCAAGGTATACTAGCCACAGGTGCCCCCCAAAGCACAACTGGGGATATCATGGGGATCTCACAGGCATCAGCATCCAGAGTATTCCACCAGTTCCTGGATGCCATGTCAGCACATGCTAGTGACCATGTATATTTCCTCAAAACCAGAGAGGTGTTGACTAGCAATATGCGTCTCTTCCACCAAATAGCAGAATACCCTGGGGTAGTGGGTGCTATAGACTGCATGCACATACCATCAAAGCACCAACCGGTGAGCAGGGTAGGGCCTACATCAACCACAGAGGCATCCCCTCCATCAATTGCCAGGTCATATGTGATGCCCAGGGCATTATAATGAATGTGTGTGCTGGCTTCTCTGGAAGCTATGACGATTCCCACATATGGCATCTGACACAGCTATACCAGAGATTTGCCAATGAGGACATCCCCTACGGTCACCTAGTGGGGGATGCGGGGTACACACTGGAGCCACGGCTGATTACACCCATCAGAAATGCACCGCCGCCATAATGAGGCACACGCACAGGCCAGACATATAATACAGCATGTATTTGGGATGCTCAGGTCATGGTTCCGGTGTCTGGACACATCCGGTGGAGCCTTGCAGTATTCAACAGCTACATGTACCCAAACCGTTATGGTATGTGCTATGCTACATAATATGATCCTGTGGAAACAGCTGCAGCAGGAACAGCATGGGGCAGGGCCACACAGCCCCCCACCATTGCCAAGGCCTGCACAGGCACAGAGTCACCCAGAGGAGGAAAAACCTGAGCCTGCTCCAGTAGGCAGAAGGAGGCGTGCCCAGTATGCCCTGACCTTGGGAAAGAGGCAACACATAGCACATGCACTGACACAGTTGGGACCAAGGGAATGACACCTGTCTCTGACTCACAAATACAGTAAAAGGGATGCCAAACATGACACTACCTGTGCTCAACCATGTATACGGAGTGTACTATATGCATCTGACATAGGTAGCCCTTCAGCACCATCTGCAAGTCTGGCACACCCTCTAGGTAAGTCAATCAACCTACCAATTGCCAAATGGAGTAGAATGTGTTGCTACCTGTATCTATGGTATGGATGTGAGCATGCAAGAGAATTGGGTGGCTGAGTGTTATGGCAGCAGACAGTAGATACTCATAGTGGCACCATGACATCTGTAACACATACTGGAGTCACCATAGTAGCCAGTACTACACATGGAGCAAAACTCACTGCAGGAACTGTGTTGAGTGAAATGTGTGTCCATATGACCCACACATGCCAGTCAGGATGGCTCACATATCCAAAAACAGTCTCAGCTAGCAGGACAGGTGTTAACAAACCCAAACTGAGCCTGTGCAATGGCCCAGAATGATGGCTATGGTTAACCTCCCCCCCAGGCCTACACAGACAGACCACAGCAGGTCAGGTAGTGGGATGATAGTTCTGAAGGGTAGGAAGTTAGACAATAATATGTAGGGCAACCAAAGCCATGATCTGTAGTACACTGGTATGCCTCTAGTCAGCATGATAACTAGCAATACAGAATGAAATGGAGTACCTGACATACCAGTACAGTCATAGCAAATGTGTACTAGTGTCACTTGTGCCCCCACATCCTACATAGTAATGTAATAACAGTCAGGTGTGTAAAAATGTAGAAATAGCCAGGTGTGCCCCCCTTCCGACATAGTAAGGTAATAACAGTCAGGTGTGCCCCCCCCACTCCTGTGTAGAAATGTAGAAACAGTCATGGGTGCCCCTCACTGCTACGCAGAAATGTAGTAACAGTCAAAGTCAAATGATCGATGGATACCCTGCAGAGACAGCAGGCTACCTGTTGGTGTACAACACAAAGGTCAGCACTGCAGCACAAACTACCTGGACACGATCCACACATTCAATAGAAAAGGCCATACTGGGCATGCTCACACACTTAAACACATGAAGGCCATGACTGCAAACACCAGTAGACCAGGCATATTTGTCAGTTGCAGTTCTTAGTGCAGACACTCATCAGTATGCACCACTCATGGCTTACACACACAGTGGATAGGAATTCAGACATATATGTCAGGACAACACACTATAATAAGCCAAAGGTAGATGTACATAGATGTGTGGAAGAGGGTGACTGTGACAAGGAGCCATCCAGGCATGTCCCACTCAGCAAACAGCCAAAGGGCCCCAAACACATGAGGAGCAGATGTCACTCACTACAGATGCTAGCCACCAGTATCTGTCAGCATTACAGTCTATGTGGTGCACGTGTCAGCTGTGCAACATGACTGTAGAAAGATGTAGTCATCTAGCAGCTGTATGCATGTACCTGTGACATTAGACCCAGTGTGTGTCCGCAAGTGGCGTGTCAATCCCTAGATGAATGGGTTATGGCCCATGCACATACACCACACTCTCCATAGCCCTACTATGACAAGCCTGCTGAGGTCATCCAATGTGAAATACACCTTTGGGAGAGTTGTAGCCCAGTAATCTCCATGGCGTGTCCCATAACTGTGTACTGCTGTAGTGTGATAAACTAGTTAGGTAGGAGTTCTAACCCCAGATTTGGCAACTGTGAGTGTGTGTTTGTGTACATGTCTGACTGTGTAGAGAGCAATGTTTTTTAGGGTACTCACACTCCTTACAATTCATATACTCAACTTTGGCAAGGCTGCTGATGTCACCCACCTAAAAATACACATCTGGGAAGGTTGTAGCCCAGTAACCTCTGTAGTGTGTCCTGTAACTGTGTACTGCTATAGTGTGATAAAGTAGTTAGGTAGAAGTTTTAACCCCAGACTTAGCAACTGTGTATGTGAGTGTTTGTGTGCGTGTCTGTCTCTGACTGTGTAGAGAACAATGCTTTTTAGGGTACTCAAACTCCTTACAATTCATATACTCAACTTTGGCAAGACTGCTGATGTCACCCACCTAGAAATACACCTCTGTGAAGGCTGTAGTCCAGTAATCTCTGCAGCACATCCTGTAACTGCGTACTGCTGTAGTGTGATAAAGTAGTTAGGTAGATGTTCTAATCCTAGACATGGCAAGTTTATGTCTGTCTGACCCTGTCTGTGTAGAGACCAATGCTTTGTAGGGTACTCACACTCCTTACAATTCATATACTCAGCTTTGGTAAGGCTGCTGATGTCATCAACCTAGAAATACACCTCTGAGAAGGTTGTAGCCAAGTAATCTCTGTAGCACATCCTGTAACTGCGTATTGCTGTAGTGTGATTTAGAACTGTGGTAGGGTTCCATCCCGACCCATGGCAGTTCTGGTTGTTTTGTGTGTGTTTCACTGTCTGTGTAGGGAACAATGCATTTTAGGCTAGTCACTCGCAGTACATTTCAAATGCCTGACTTTGGCAATCCTGCTGATGTCATTTATTGTGTAATACACCTTTAGGGAAGGAGTTCTCTAGTAATTCCCATGGTGCGTCCTATAACAGCTCCATGCTGTAGTGTGATATAGACCTCTGTTAGGGGTTTTATACCCACACATGTCGGTTGTGGATCTTGTGTGTGTGTGCCACTGTCTGTGTAGGGAGCAATTCATTTTAGGCTAGTCACTCGCAGCACATTTCAAATGCCCTACTTTGGCAAGCCTGCTGATGTCATTCATTGTGCAATACACCTTTGGGGAAGGGGTTCTAGAGTAATGTCCATGGTGCGTCCTATAACAGCTCCTTGCTGTAGTGTGATATAGACCTCTGTTAGGGGTTCTATACCCACACATGTCGGTTGTGGATGTTTTGTATGTGTGTCACTGTCTGTTTAGGGAGAAATGCATTTTAGGCTAGTCACTCACAGTACATTTCAAATGCCCGACTTTGGAAATCCTGCTGATGTCATTCATTGTGTAATACACCTTTGGGGAAGGAATTCTATAGTAATGTCCATGGTGCATCCTATAACAGCTCCATGCTGTAGTGTGATATAGACCTCTGTTAGGGTGCTATACCCACACATGTCAGTTGTGGAGGTTTTGTGTGTGTATCACCATCTGTGTAGGGAGCAATGCATTTTAGGCTAGTCACTCACAGAACGAGTACTCCAGTAATGTCCGTGGTGTGTACTATAACTGCATAGTGCTGTAGTGCAGTAAACTAATTAGGTAGGTTTTTACTCCCAGACATGTTGCATGTGTGTGTGTGTGTGTGTGTGTGTGTGTGTGTGTGTGTGTGTGTGTGTGTGTGTGTGTGTGTGTGTGTGTGTGTGTGTGTGTGTGTGTTTGTAACCCGTATACTGTGTAGAGGTGGTTGTGAGTGTGTGACACCTGCGGCTAATGTGGAGTGGATTTTTTCATATTTCTTATATGGTGGCCCTACTATATATCACAATGTCCACCATACAGGGATAACAGATATGAAATGGCTGAGAGGCTGGGGTGCAAAGCCATACACATACATATGACATCAAGGCCAGGCAATTGTAGTTAGCAGCCTCCATTATTACCCAGAGCACACTCTCAACCCATGTCTCATACACACACACACACATGCCTAGGCAACAGCCAATATGTGGGTAGTACACTGCATATTGGCCACTGATAGTAACTATGGAGTAATAGCAGTGGACTACAAAGAGCATGTCACCCTGTCCATCTGTCCAATATGCCATACATGCAGACAGCGCACCTCCCCCATGTTCCCCAATGGACACCTGCACCACCTGTGGTGCCATCACATGTGACTCACAATGGGCATACCATGCCTGACAACATGCCCTGTATGGACAGAAGCCACTGACACCAGGGAATGCTGTTAGCATGCTATCAATGCAGTTGCAGGGTCAACCTGCTGCCCATTACCAGTTCCCACCACAGGTGGGAAAGACTGGCACATCTGATGATACTCTGTGTTCACAACATGGGCCAGACACCCCAGGTACAGTTCCATATGTCACTGTACATGCATGTGGGAGGTGTGCACATCCCAGGCACTGTCCATGTCATGGTCTAAGGAACACATACATGGCAAGTGATACACAACATTAGCCACACACAATAGTCACCAAGGTGACTGGATAGGGGATACAATACCTACCTGTGTGGGCAAATGCAGAAACTACAGTCCTGAGCCACAATGCAGACCATTGTCATGTGGCCTGATGCCAAGGTATACCCATCGCCTTCCCTTGTATAGCCTGCTGGCACAGTTGACCACCACACACCTGTGCAGACATGCACCCATGCATGTCGGTACTGCCACCCTGTGTGTTTGGGTGTGTGTATTGTATGGTGCATATGTTCACACCCACACTTACTACAACCCCCATGGACATACTGAAGCATGCTGTCTGATGTCAGACACCTCCTCATACCCTTTGCCCATACAACCTCCATATGACCCATATGGTACATGTGATACCTGCACAGTGATGTGTTGTGGCAATCCCACTACTGATGAGTTGTACTCCTGGCCCTGCCAAGTGTTTCAATGTGTGTGCATCCCTGTGAGAGTGTGGCTGTGTTGATGCTGGCACTTGTTCATGTGGACATGCACATGTATGTCACCTACCATATAGCTACTGTATCCCTGTTGCAGATGTCACTCACCATCACATATATGTTCTGAGTGCTCCACAACAGGTAACCCATGTGACACATCCAATAACCACATAGAACTGTGATAGCACTACATAGTCATCAGGGGTTTGATTCCCTGTGCTGGTGGGTGTGTGACACAAACATGCTTCAGTTTTACTCTCCGACCCCTTCCTGGCATGTCTTTGCCTCTGTCTGCCTCTCCCACTCCCTCTGTGGTTGATGTGGAGACCTACACCTGCTTTGCTTAGGCAGCAGCATATGTATTTTAAGTGATGCTCATGATCAGCTGATGGCCTCTGCACAAATTGCTGCCCTCCCCTAGCTGATTGCATGTGGAATTGCTGTGGTAACATTCCCATAGCCAATTGCATGGAAACACACTCCAATATCTAGGAACATCATGGTGGTGTTGGCACTTTTCATTCACTGTGAGCAGGAACTAGATATGTTGTTTGGCAAACAGCATCTCAGATGGATTGGGGATTTACCTCTAACAACATACACTGTGAAAACAGGGCAACAAACAGGAGGGGGTGTGCCTGTCCTGACTACAGACTGTAAGTGCTGCTATACTGCATTTGGAGTAATGTTGGTTTAACAGTGTGTGTGTGGATATGGCTGTCCTACATGTCTCATTACCTGCCATGTCAGTTCCATGTTTATGTGGAATCCTCATCTGCAGGGTCATCTGCAGACTGGGCAGTGTTGTGCCTTTGGTTTCATGTGTTACCCATGGAGCCTCTATCTGTGGACTGCAGAAGGTAGTGTGAGGATTGCAGTCTGTATATGGTGAAAGCGGTGACAGTTACTGACTTCATATCCCTCATAGGACATATGTTGCAACAAACCCTATTATAACAGTAAATGTATGAGGTTATCACAGCAACATATCAACATTGGCCCTGTCTATGTGCTTCCAGCCACACCTCTGTCAACCTTTGTACATATGTCATGCATGAAGTGGTGCATATGTGCTGTACACCGTAATTAGTGTCATCATATCTGATAACAAGCCAGTGATATATCAGACTGCTACACATATTATGTACAGTAGGGGTTATATTTCATGACATAACCTGGACATTATGTGGATGTTTATACAGTACTGAGGTCTGTGTACTTATGGTGAATGTCAACAGTGTGTGTATTGTTAATATGTACTTTAGCCTGTGTACAGACTGTGGTAGATGTCATTGTTCTAATTCCCCTCCTATCTAATGTTACATGCTGCTCCACTGTATGGTACAGTATTGGCATACATGTTTGTGGGCCATACACACACATGTCCCATACCACAGACAGCCATCAGGCCACACTGTGTAGCAGCCCAGTATATGTAGGGTCAGTCTGTGAGTGGCACATATGAGGATGGTGTAGAACAGATAGTCCATATACTGTAATATTATGCTAGCTTACCATATGTGGCTGTGGCTGTGTTCACACTGGTTGTGGTAATGCACTTTCACACAGGTGTATCTTACCTTGTGCTGTGACATGCCTGTTGAGAATGCTATATATGCAGATACATGTGCATTCCCCCATAGGAGATGTAGGCTGGTGTTGAGCCAGTCTGCCTGTAGCCTGCACAGTGCATTGTTACATGCCTAGCAGCTTAGTGTTCCTACCCAGTGAGATGTCATGTGCAGATACTTGCCAGATGTACTGCTGCCGGGCCTTCCTTAAAAGTCATGTATGTCAGACAGAGCAGTGGGATGTTGTACAGATGTATGTCAATATCTAGTGGGTAGTATGTCGCCATAGCACCCCTGTACCAGTGGTCATTATGTGTCAGGCCAGACAGGGGTGTGTGAATGCATAACTTATGGTGGCAAATGTATACCAGTCGTTATGTGTTATACCCATCTACATGGCTGTCTTAATCCATATTGCTAGGCTTGGTACACATGTTTTGTACTAAGGGCTTATGTGTATACCTCTGGACTGTACAGAGTGTGTCAGAACTTCCGAGGCACTACGTGTTAGCAGTGGTACTTTACAATGATGTCCTTAGGATGTCTGTCAGTAGCCAATGGCACACATGTTATAAGCAGATGTGACCTCCCACACACACCATGTCTGTGACGACAATCCCAATGACAGTAGCAATAGTCTACTAATATACCTGCTATACATACCTGACATCTCCTTGCACTATGACTATGGGACTATAGGGGCTGGGATAGGGCTACACTCCATGCCCAGGACATATGGTGGATATATATGTGCATATACCTATCCAGATAGCCATATATATATGATTAGACATGTGTAGTACATCCAATTACCACTGTCATGGCAACCACCTACTATACATCCCTACTTCATGTGGGTGTGGTCCCTTTACATTTCCTGTGTGATGGACATTCTTCCTGTGTGTGGGCATCAGTGTTACCGACAGCAGGTAGCAATACCACTTACAGGAGAACTGGCACACTCAGGCCAGCTACATATTTGTAGGAGGTTCCAGAACTGCAGACAGAGTGTGAGTAGAGTTGTGTTATGCTTTGTATAGTACTGGTGATACAGGGTGTGCGTGTACATACCAGTTTACCTTGGAATACAGGATGTCTGCATAGCTCTCAAACGTGGGCCTACCCTCTTGGTAGCCAAAGGTGTGTCTATCATGTTTTGTCTGTCCACCACACAGGTCCTGTGTCAGATATTACACTGGCAGTGTGTGTGTGTTGAGTGCTATCAGTACATGGCTACATCCATTTCTGTTTCTAACCTCAATTCCCTGACTAAGGGCATGTTGCAGACTATCTTGTAACACCAGCATCTTGCTTAATGTATGACAACAGTTGTCCACATATTTGCCTGTGTTCCAGCCTCTGTCCTCCATCTACATACCAAGCTTTGCACATATGTCATGCTGTCAGCGGTTATTCTGTAGTGGGCTGTGAGTATATCACACTGCCATTGCTGCCATCAGTCTACTGCTGTTGTATCCCCCACACATAGGCTGGGGCCATATATGTGTGGGCGTCACCTACACAATACATGTGTGCCCTTATGCACTCCAGAGACCAATGTATTTAACAGTGGTATATGGCCCTGTATTATTGAGTCTAGGTAGGGAGGAGCACCATAAATGACCTAGGCTGTTACAAAATGTGGGGGTATCAGGGGTGAGCTGCCTTAAGGTATCTGGATGTACAGTACCGTATACTTCACCTATATTTACATTACTGACATGAACTGGGTTAATGCAAGCCTACTGCCTCCTGCCATACAGACTGTTCTGTTTGTTGATGTGCTCGTGATGGTGTCAGTTATGCCTTGTTACAACCCATTTGGTCACATGACGTCTTTACCACCTATTGAGTTTGTACAGTGTGTAGATAGAGGCTGCTGAATTATACACCTGCATTGCATACTGTTGATTGTGTGGTATCCTGTGGCCCAGTCTGTCTTCACTATTGTACAATTTGAAGGGCTTGTCCTGGACAACAGTTGTGAACCTTTCCAGACTACTGTATTAGTGTAACTGTTTCACAGTTGCATTACTCTGTTTATATGGTTGGCAGTGTCTGAACAGCTATATGACATGGCATATAGAACTGTAATAGTACACAATTAAAGGCTTTCCATTTCTGCAAACCTGTGTGTGGTGTTTTTCCTATGACCTCTCTGTGGGTATATGTTGCAGGCAACGATTGCCATTTGTATGGGTGGCCCATACAGTGTCCAGTTTTTCAGGTGTTAACTGTAGGCATAGTGGCTGTTCCATATTGTATGCATCTTCTACATATGTATCTTACTGTACATATATCTGCGTGTGTGTGTGTCATCACATGTATATATATGGAAGCACTTTACATAATCGAATTACTGAAATCTCGAATGTCATATGGTCGAGACCATATGATCGACATTTCAGTAAATCGAATATGTAAAGTTTTAAAAAATAACACTTTACTTACCTTAAAACATTACGTGCACACAGAGTCAAGGCTTCTTGTATGCTCTGTGTGTACATAATGTTTTTATCTTTTTTACGGTGTTAACAGGAAGTGGGAAATCTCCCGTTTTGCGCTGCCGCATATAGCGCAATATGGGAGATTTCCCTTTTCCCCACTGTAGCACGATCTCGGAGTTGGTATATTTAAGTAGGGGTGTGGGGCACAGCCCTCACATGGGGTGCAGGGGTGAAGCCCCTGCAAAAGCAATGTTTGACTTTTTTTTTTTTTTTTGGGGGTTTCATTTTAGAAGTTCGAGTTTCCAAAACTCGATCTTTTGGTCTCGACCATATGAAGTTCGAGATTTTGGGAATTCGAGCTTCTAAAGTGAATCCATATCTATATATATGTATATATGTATAAATTATATATATATATATATATATATATATATATATATATATATATATATATATATAAATTATATATATATACATGTATATTGTTTGGGGCCTCCCAACCCCATTGACGGTGCATGTGGACATATGTGTTTCTGTTAATTTACCATTGCTATCTATGGATGTATGCCCATATATACCTGTATAGGTATATATATTTCCTTGCATATTTCTAACTAGGCCCGTATATACCTACGGAGATTTACATCTGCGTACATATATGTAACCTGCAGTGTATATATGGTAGATGTCGGCATTTGCATGTATATATGTTCATATATTTGTACACATATATATATATATATATATATATATATATATATATATATATATTACTGGATATTTATATATATTTCTTTCTTTCTTTCTTTCTTTCTTTCTTTCTTTCTTTCTTTCTTTCTTTCTAGTTTGATTACCAGGGAGGTCCACTGGGCTCAAAGAGCCCGTTTTCAGTGGAGGCCCAGGGAGAAAAGCTCCATATTACATACAAGTAAACAAGATGAAATCATACAATCCATATTACATACAAGTAAATGGAAGTGATAAGGGTGGGAAGTACACTGTTAGTAGAGCATATATTATAGTTTCTGGAGTATTCTTAGAGAGGGGGTTGAGTGACTGTAAAAGTGGAGTTCACTCATGGAAGGTGTGAATGCCATAGTTAATCAGTATCAGCTAGTGTAGGTGGTAAAGATTAATTGTTGTCTGTAAGGGGGTATGAGGTCAAGGACTATATACAGTATTTACATTATGTATACATTTAAGGTAGAAATGCCAAAGTTAGAAAAAATATTTAAGTTAGAGGGAGGCAGAAGTATAGGAGGTCTTTAGGTTTAGAGTGAAATAGCTGTTTAGGAGGACAACCAAGGGTGGAGGAATATGTAGAGGCAGCTGTTTAGGAGAGCAGCTTGGGGTGGAGGAGTATGTAGCAAAGTTGTATGAGGAAACAAGCATAGATGAGTTTAAGCAGGTTAAGTAGGGATATATTTATAAAACTACATATATAGATATGTTGTATCTGTTTAGATATTAATATATTTGCACACACACATATACATCTAGATGTAGGTATACATTCTCTGTACTGTTGCATGACTGGGCTGGATTTCATGTTTCTGAAAACATCAGATCTATGTACATCTGGCATGGCTTACTGGGGAATAACTTTGTGTAATGTGTGTATAGTCCTGGGTTCGAGCCTTGCAGAGGCTGTTTATTTTGTGGCTGGGCAGAACAGAACACGGGCTGTTGGATACAGAGTGATTAAGGCACTTTAAAGCAGTTGTACGTGGGTTTGTGTGGGTTTGCGTGTAGCTAAGCACTGCTAACGTCCAGTTACAGTTTCATATACTCAATTAGCTTCCACATTGCTTAATCTGTATAGGCAGTGCTTACCTCCATGCAAACGCGCATAAACATGCTTACTAGTGCTTATATATGCTTACTACTCCTTAGTTGTGCTTATACCTGATTACTAGTGTCTTATTCATTATGACACTGCTACTTCACATGTGCATTTCATGCAGTACTCTATTTCATACATATGTGTTATTTAGTGGGTTTTGCAACAAAACTATTGGTTATAACATGCTTTGCCATGTAAAAGAGACTGTGCTGCAGTGGGACTCGAACCGGGATTGACTGCTCGTGAGGGAAATGCCCTACCCACTACAGTATTGCTGTACTGCTTCATTTGCATATAGCTTGCTTTTTATACTCCTTTTGCTATTTAAGCTACATTAACTGTAACTAAGCAATGAGCAAACCCGCATGCCTACAGTTAATCTTTGTCCAGTTCATTACAAATAAATATTTATTTTTATTTTCTTTATTCACTATTGCTCTTATACATGTGGGGGGATGTTGCTGGGGGTATGCATACATCTATGGGTGTTCTCGCTCATTGTTTACTACCTTTCTGCAGCTTCATTTCAGGGGTATGTATATTCTTAGAGCTCTGCTCTCAGACATGCCCCCTGTAGTCATACACGCTCAGTGTAAGCCTAGGAGTTCGACCAGTGAGCCTTCATTAATATACATGTTGCACTGCCGTCCTCCTACACGGGCGCTTCCATGCAGGACTAAACTAGTCCTGCGTGGTAGATTAGTGAATCCGGGGGTTTGTATTTTAAAATGCATTTAATAATATTGTTTACTAAGTGTCTTACAATACAAATTATTCTAATCCTTCAGTCATGATTTCTACACAGGCCAATAATCAGGCCCTCAATGACTTTTGAAAATAGCCTAGGGTGACTGACTAGAAAAACCTTTCTTTTCAAATACATCCAAATTCAGCATCTCTCCTGCATGAGATATATTTTAAATAGTGAATTTCTTGCATCTAATCCATTTAAGGCTCCTTTTCCAACATGCCACTTAAGGGAATGGGGAAGCCAGAAGCACTTGCTCCCTTTAAGTCTTCTAACTTAAGAAATAGGTATGAACTTTAACAAGACCAAACTCACATATAATGAAATTCCAGCTGAGAGACTGCAATTCCATTAAAAGTTGCTTTTCCACACTCAAGAAAAGATCTTCCAGAAACAAATAGGTTAGGCCTTCTGATTGCTAAATGACCAAGGAGCAATGAATAGACAATGGTCAGTCAAGGAATTGATAGACGTATCCATATTCATACATCACATGGCTCCTATGATAAATAGAACATCCATGATGCTTTCTTCCTCAGTGAGTAAGCTCAACCTAGAGTAGTCCTTATCAAACTCTTTGAGGTAGTTTACATGATCTTTATCTAATGATTTCTGGTTATTTCTACATCAGTTCATATTCTAGATGGAAAAGAGAGGTTGGGAAGATTTATATCATCAAGCTGTCTGGATGTGAAAGAAGGGATTATGTAGGTCATATCTATGTATAAGCTGATATAGCCTCCTCAAAGCACCATGACTACTGAGCTAAGCCCATCAAGTCCATCTTAAGTGTTGTTTTTGATCAATTTGATTTTCATGCTGTTCTGTTATAAAGGAGGACACCCCTATCAGTTTTTTGACATCTGCTCTCCATGAATATGTAATATTTTGAGCTAAACATCTGGATGGGCATCTGGATTAACCTGCAATATCCAGCTGTCTAGTAGTTATAATTTCTTAATTATATGATTGCTGTTTGGAAGTACAGTTATAATTCTTGCTGTGTAAGATTCAAGATCCCTAATACCACATTTGACATTGCCAGCAATATCCCCATCAGTCTGCTAAATATAGTTAGTGAGTAGTACCACAGTGGAAGTGAAGGGACCTATTTCAATTTAATGTTACTTGCTTTGATTATGCTGATCACCCTCAGATACCACAATGCTATAATATTCTTGAGATTCATGTGAGTGACTTCACTATGGTACAGAAATATGTGGTGATGCAAATGTAGTATAAAAAGTTATTGAACATTCTAAAATGCATAAATCACGTATTCTGAGGCACAGTAACAGTATTTAAATGGTTGTTTAAAGTTGGTGTTATTCACAGATACTTTTTGTGGTTCATACAGCAGCAGTCATCATTCACAGGTGTCTGATGAAGTCTGTATTATTATGGATGAAAACGCAATCATCCAAGGAGCATTAATGTGTTTTGGTGTTTACTGTCTTGGCCGGTGATTTTCATTAAACTTATTTTTGGCTCTTTGGAAGGTGTGCATCTGGAGTGGGTTTTTTTTCTGTTAATGGTACAGAAATATGACATTATGGCTACAATGTTTGATGAAACATGAGGTGCAACCCTTTCTCAAGTTAGTCCACTGTATACTAATTACCTTGTGTTGATCTGTACGAATAAATTTAAGCTTTGGAGCTTTTCTCCCTGGGCCTCCGTTGAAAAAGGGTATCAATCCCAGTTGGACTTTCCCAATCAACAAAGATAAATAAATTAATTAAATAAATACATATCATGTTCATAACATAGCAAGTTGCTACCTATACCATACTAGACCAGATCTTGTTTAAAGTTTGTTCTTCTTTCGGCTTTTCCTGGTTACGGTTCACCACAGTGGAACTCTGGTCCGCTAATGATTGGCAGTAGATTTTTATGGTGCCGATGTGCCAGCCCGATGCCCAACCTTCAACAAAGGCACGCCCATTCATGCATGTCTTTTGAACGCCACTTGACTGCTGGAGGACATGCAGATTCCACACAGAAGGTGTTCCAGCCGAGAATCGAATGGGTTAACCTCTTGCTGTGCTACCATTGCACCACCGCGTCTACCAGATCTTGTTTAAAGGAGGATCAAGTTATGTAGAGTGCTTTACCTATTCTAAGCCTCTAATATATATTACAGGTACTCTTGTTTGTGTGGTCTGAACTGTGGTTGAAAAAGACTACAGTTAGGTTACTGCTGTTCACTTGCCAGGTCTATGAATGAATGAGTAAATATGCTATATATCTTTTCTAACCAGATTATCTTTACTGTACTGTGTCAGCTTCGTATTATATTCTGTGTTGACAGAAAAGTCTCATTTCTTCTATTATTCCCAAGTATTAGTGGCTATCCATTTTTATTTACCTTATTGCTTTCCAGATGTCTTTCTTCTTTCTATTTACCTAGCTGATGTGATATGTGCATATGTGCACTGTCCAGTAAGGCTGACCTAGTTAACAATGCATTATAAATCAAGCAATCATTGACTGCAACAGCTTGGTAACTGTCTACAATTTATGGCATTCCAGTTGTCTCAGGCTGTACAGTGAGAGGACCTGAAAGATGAATCTGTAGTGAAATTAGCAATCTTATTACAGGCACTTCCTATTTCACTGGACATTTGTCATGGTCACTTAGCAACAGTATGGAACAATAAAGTAATGTCTTAACAGTATCGTTAGTTGCAGTCATTTATCCTTGTCCCTTGTCACTGATATGGTTTGGCACAATATATAAAGCCTATCAGATAAATGAAGTTAAGGGCAAAGTTCTTGTGTTTCTCCATGAAAAATCCAAGGTATTCAGTTCTGTCATCAGTTTCCATTTGTTTAACATTGAAACAGTAGATCTGTAGGGAGCATCAGACACAGAATTACTTGCAGAAAAGATGGGCGCTGTTATTATCTAATGTGTTTAAAATGATGCCTGATGCCATTAGTATGAACATATAGTGTCAAAGAAACCATGAAGAGAGATGTAAAAGTACAGGAAAGATGGATATCAACCTTTAGTGAACTCCATACCAAAGCTGTAAAACCTCACATTTCTCTGCAAGATGTATATTTCAAAAGTCTGCAAATTATATTGAAAAAACAAGTGATCTTCTTACATGGATTTGGAGTGAATGCTCATCTTTGAATAAGCAGTACCCCCTTTCTTGATACTATGAATTACCCTGGACAGATCATTCCAGAGTCATTTCTTTCAGCACCATACACCATACACTAAAAATTTGTATTTTTCATGACTCATCTTAGTTGATAAAGCCCAAATGTAAAAATTCAAATGACTTTTTAATAAATGAAAGGATGTTGTATAAGAGCTGTACAACAGACTGATTCACTGCATTTTTACAATGGTTAGTGCACCATGACTGGGGTAAAAGGACTCACTATACACAGCACTTCTCATGCCATTTGTTTGGTCTTTTAGAAATATATATGTTGGCAAGGGGTCTATATCATGTTGTCGATCTTTTAAAAGTTCGAACGTCATATGGTCAACACCATATGATCGAACTTTTAAAAGTTTGAACGTTTCAACGGAGATCTATGTACAGTGTTGAATGCGAAGATTTCCCTTTTCTGCACTGTAGTGCAATCTCGGAGTTGGTATATTTAAAGAGCAGGGGGTGTGGTGGGCGCAACCCCCCTACATGGGGGGTGCTGTGGGGCTTGCCCCCCTGCTTAAACCTTTTAGGTAGGTTTTTCTTTGGTTTATTTTTTAGTACATTTTCAAACTTTTAAAAGTTCGATCACTGCCTTTCACAGAAAGAAAGATACATTCACTCAGAACCCCACCAGATTTAAACAGTCTAACACTGCCCTTAGTGTCTTTTATTTTGGTAGTTTAGCATATTAACTATCCCCAAGTACTCACTCCACACTATATCTATCCATTTGTTTCCTACAAGGCAAAATCTGGCCCATTTTTCCTGGTAACAAGCAAGAGCTCTACACTCCTACTTACATTGTGACTGGTGGCCAGCTAAGTGCCATTGCTCTATGGAACTCCTTAAGGGCAGACCTTTGCCTACCCTGGAACACCTCTTGATGTGTGGCACATGCCACCAACTCCACAGCTGCTTAACTTGAGTATCTCAACCTTGTCTTTGAGGTCAATGGTAAAGGGGTCAAATTGCCTCTTCCTACCCAGGATGGATGCACCAATATCAGCCAGTGTGCTGTCATTCCTCTTTTCCAGGGAATGTTAGAAATGCAAAAAAATACTTGAAAGCAACCATTTTGGCACTGTTTAGTTTTCCATGTCTTGAGAAACTTTTCGTCCTCTCTCTCTCTTTCTCTCTCTCAATTTATTTATTTACTATTCGGCACTCAGGTAGGTGGACTGATCCCGTGACCCTTTCCAGTTATGACCTGAAAGACACAAACTTTATTTTTTTAATGAATCTGTCATTTTACAAGGTTAGTTTATTTGGATCCTATTATAAGTGCAAGATCTGAAACTGAAAGTCCCATAACAACAAAAAATAATCTACATTTGATTTCTATATAAAAACAATAAATAGTAAACCTAGCTATTATACTGTTAAAATGTTTTTTTTTTTTCAGGAAGAAAGACCCTAGCAACTCTATGCCCCCAAATTCTAAAGACTAACACTTAAGGTGCTGTTTCTCAAGTTAGGGAGAATACTCTACGGTAATTCAAAGTCAGATGCAACATTTCCCAAACCCCTTTCCCAAAATCACTCTAGCAGTCTCATGATTCTGGGTCTGCAGTTACAGTCCTTAGAATTACAGCACAGAACCCAGTTTCTTTCACATGTCTATAAGCAGCATAACAATGGAAACTGTTTAATTTTATGAAATGCCAAATATATCATGGTAAGGCAAGTTTAGCACAGGCACGATGAAAGCCCAACAGTTACAGTGCAGCTAAAGCACAATTTTAGTAGAATAAATAACAGTGCAGTCAGAAAACAGTATAAATTAGGCAATATAACTGCTAAATACGAATTTAATAGATTTCAGTCATAAAGTAAATAAACTGATGGAATGTTCTGTAAGATGTTGTCAGAAGAAAAGACAACCAGGTGGACCTTGATGGCTGAGTAACCCTAACCTGTTAACAAAAACACTTCACACAGTACGCAGAGCTATCTTTCATCATGCAACAGTAAATGTACATTGTATTATTGCACTCTTAGAGCAAAAAGGAGCCACACAGTTCCTATAAAATCTACAGCCAGTCTCATTCAGTAGTATATTAAATTAATCACAAAATCAAACAGGAAGATATACTTTCATTTGATAAAACCTTACACAGAGTGTCAAGTTCTAGTACCGGAGGACCAAAAATGAATCGCGTTCATCTTTTATAACACAGAGTTCAGGAGATCTTAAGATCAACTAGAGGCAGTTTGTGGCATGTGGGAGAGGTATTAAATTACTGCATACACTGAGGATGGCCCGAACTATAGTCGATTACAAGAAGAAAAATACATTAAAGATACAAATGAAGGGAAATAAAATGTTATGCACTTATGAAGTATTAATAGGGCAAAAGTAGTTTTATAACATATGAAATGCAAGAAAACAGTGCAAATAGAAATGTTCACTAGATTGTAATAAACAAAGTTCATACTTGGACCTTATGTGGTTCATGTAAAATTGCTTCACCTTTGAATTAGAACACTACATTACAATTTGCATTCAAAAACATTTTTCTTAGTAAATAGGTATGGGTGCAGTCTTTATATTTTAGCTTTAATACTATTAAGACTCTCATTCTTAATTAATGCAGATTAGATTTTTATGCCTTTCTCTACAGGTTAAGAAAATATTACATTCATAAAGAAAATTTTCCAAATAAAGTGCAATATTTTTAACAATAAAATTAATGAAATCAGCAGAACAAATATATTTAGATACCATAATAACATCTGATAAGCACATAAGAAGTTTGAGTAATATTAATGCCATGCCTGCTTTTCACTTTTTATGTGGTTAACCACAGAAACTTCTGAGAAACATTAGCATATGCTAGAAACATTGTTCATTGATCTTTTATGAGACAAAGAAAAACTGCCTTCAGGCCTTCTGCAAGTTTCAGAATAAAAGTGTAATGTGGATCTATATGTCTAGACAGAAATTTTTAAAAAATCCACGCAAATCCTCCTTCTGGTCATTTCTTGAGTCCTGTACATTGATGTGAAGTGTGTTATTTTAGGTATTATTCAATGAGGCCTGAAATGTAACTATACAATCACAATGTAAGAACATGGCTCATGTACAGTTTCACTTGGCACTATTATTGTTCAACACACTTACCATTTATCTGTAAAGCTGAAACCTCACCAGATGCAATTATAAAAAAAAATTACAGAAACCACTTAATTTCCTTAATTTTAAGCCTGGATGCCAGAAAGTAGAAGTCATGACCTGACACCATGTTTATCTGAGCACCTTGTCAGGCATGAATGTATCGGCAGTTAGCAGCTTACCATGTGTCACAGTAAACTGTAGCAAGTCTGTCTCTCAATTTGTCAAAGGAGCAAATTGTCAAAACCCATATATCTGGCAGTTTGATTCATCAAACCATTTTGAGTGAGTCTGGGACTGGGAAATTTGCCCCCCTCATGGTATTGTGATCTTAGAGTTGGTATAAATCAGGGATGTCCAGCCTTTTTGCTTGTCAGGGCCGCATTGCGTTAACAGAAATTGTCTTGGGGCCACACATAAAATATATTATATAGTTAACTCTTTCACTGCCATGGGCATCCAAAGTCAACTTCCTGGTTGCACTGTAGCTGCATTCGAACGATGAATAAATGTAATAAATGCCTAATATTTACCTTAAAATTCTAATTCTCATTCTAATTCTAATTCTTAATTAAACAGTTAACTCTAGCATCTTAGTTAATGAACCCTTCCATTTTTATGAGATCATACCTCTTGATTTTGCTGGATTCTTAAAGGTGTCCATGTCTTCTGTCATGTTCTTTATGTCCATATGTAGTCCAAGGTACTGATGTATTCTTCTATATCCAATTCCATTGTAGTAGGTATGTCTTCACTACTGGGATATTGGACCTTTTTTTTTTGTGAAAGTAGTGTACCCTTATGTGGAGGACTTAGCCCCCTCAGCCCATGGATCCCTGCAGTGCCTCAAAGATCATTACTCAAATAGTGGTGAATAATCTCAGGTGTTCCACCTTGGTGCTGATGTGGAGAGATGCTTAAACTCTCTCCTCATGTCTTTGAAGACGACAAGATCCTGACCCAGAGCAGCATTTTATATTCACCAGGAATGATACTTAAATACAGTGATAAAATTGGTTTCAGTATTTGGTTAGTAAATTCTGTCATTCAAATGGATCCAGTGTGTCTCTGTTGGTCAAAATGTTCAGTGGACTTTTGACAAGTACAGCCTGCATGTCTAACTCCTCATTTTTTATGTACTGGCTAAAAATCTTGTTAACTCCATAGTGTCTGTTTTACGCCAAATTCACCTGATAAAAATTCCAACATAACATATTCCAGTCCTGAGAATATCTAGGTAGCATTGTTACATGCCAGAAGCATCAGTAGCAGAATGCCTAAACTTTGAAGCCATACTTGTTAAGCAGGATATTATCCAGTGATAACAGCTGCCCATGCAAAGCTCATCCATGCTGCACACACCTGTTTCTATTTAGTATGTCTATGTCATTGTGCCTCTTTTCATAAAACTTGTATCAGACCAACATAGTTTACATACTTATTCTTAAATTCTACATTTTAATCATTTCTAACAAGCATCCCACAAAATACAGCTAGTAATAGAAAGCATAGCCACTGAAATGGCAGTGCATATTTAATAAAAAAAAATCATGAGAGCCTCCTAGGTATATAAAGTCACACACTAGCCTACAACAGAACATCTGTACATATTGGTAATCAATATCTCTAAGTTAACTCTTGCAGCATGCTTTACTAAGAAATCCATCTCACCTGTGTATCCCCCACCATTTTATTTACCCAGAATGACATCTTTAAGTTGATACACTTCACAGTTATGATATCTGTCAAGTCAGGGAATTTATGAGCAAAAGTGTTGCATTAAAGTAGGGCAGAATCCATATACATCTGACAGTTCAAACTCACCATTGCATTTCCCTGCAAAAAGCACCTGGAGACCCCCCCCCCACTTACAGTAGCCAAGATACCATAATAACCAATATTACACAGAAAAATGTGCACACACACACACACACACACACACACACACACACACACACACACACACAGATTCTTTGGTGCAAAATAACACAGCAGCGAGAAAACACAGATCTTAATTTGGTGGGAAAAAAAGAAAATGGGAAGGGTGCTTTGGTGCATGCGCACACCAATGTTGCAGTTACAGGTCACGGGTGCAAAAAAAAAATGAAAAAAAGTGTTTTGGCGCATGCATACACCGAAGTTGCATTTAAAGGTCACGGGCCGCAGGGAAGAGCTCTGAGGGCTGCATGGGCTATAGGTTGGACACGTCTGGTATAAATAATTAGCAAGGGGTGCAAGGAAGTTTTCTCTCCTGCAATAACATTGCTTATGTTGCTGGCAGGTGCTGTGTGGATTTACATTAGTTTTTCAATTAAACGCATTGTCAGCCATATGGGTTGTGACGATGTGTTTTTTTGATAAACTGACATAGATCCCATTGCAGCTGTTGCCCTGCAAGCAGTCTTACCCATGGCTCCTGATTCTGAGAGGTGACTGACATTTTGTGACTATAAATGCATGTGACTTCTTAGTGAAACTATACTGCATAGCCTTCCAGAACTCTTTAGTACACTATTTTATTACAAGATGCAGTCTGGATTCAGGAGTTTTAATTTATTTTGCAAAAAAAATAATAATAAATAAATAAATAGCCTTTGCTTTGTTATGTTTTATTTTCATTCATCTGCTCATTTTTAAAGTGACAAAGTACATCACTAGTTAGCATCGTTGTCATGCAGTGTTTGATTCTCTGGTTTAATTCCCAGTTGGAGCACCTTCCGTTCAAAGCCTACATGTCCTCCTTCTGCCAACAATGGCTCTTTACAGGGAGTTTGCTTCACTTCCACATCCAAAGACATGCTAATTAGTAAATAGTTGATCCTCATACATTGCCCACAGATGTATGTTTGGTCTCTAATAGCCTGGCATCCCACCCTGGAACATTTCAACGCCACACACTTACTGATTGGAGGTTCCAATTTTACCCACAATCCTGAAGAAGATAAGATTGTTATCTAAAAATGAATGAATAGTCATTGTTCTATACAGCTAAAACCACCAAAATGATGTCTCATGGGAATATGTACATGAGTAGCAAGCTCCAAAATTCTTTTTAAAAGCCATGTAACAAATTTTAAATTTATTTTTTTATTTTTAAATACATACCAAGCAAGTATTATATGTGTAATGAGGCCAGTTTCCACTATATGATAGTGACAGTTGTCTTTATAATATGAGTTAACTTCCCTTTAACAATTAGGTTGCATCAACAAGTAATTTAATACTTTTGACAAACCATCATTTTGGATGACTATAGGGACTGTTAGTAAGGTTACATCTTCAGTTAAAAAGTTCAAACATTTGCTATCAATTTAGTCAGAATAATGTGATGCTACCTAGATGTTCAGTAAGTCACAGAAATACGTAAACATATCAAATGCAATCAATAAACTGAAAAAAAAGCAATGGAGGCTGAAAGCGATCAGGAAAAGCAAAGAGATAATTATGAAAGTAGGCCAAACCAGGAGGCCTTTGAATGGATCAGAACCCTTTCATCACTATATACAATATACAGACATTGTTTATGAGCAAACTTTATGTTAGGTTATTTACTAAAGTTTTAACATACATTTTCTTTCAGTGATGTACAATGCAATAACTGTATTAGCAGAATATATAATACACCCACCCACACACACACACACACACACACACACATAAACACATACACGCACACTCATATATAAGCTTGAAAACACCTTTATAAGCTGCTGCTCCTAGTGCTAATTGAGAAAGTGTTCCATATGTCAAAAACATTTTTTCTGCAATGTATTCATACAGCCTACTGTATACTATGACAAATTATATCATTAAAATAAAACTGTAACTGAATGCCTCACTTTCATATCAAGATGTATGGGGTCAAGCACTCATTCATGTGTATGTCCATGTGTATATTTTGATGTTTATTTTGATAAACAGAAAATACGTTTCCAGTAAAATAGTATACACAGTAATTTTCTGGTAGTCACTAGGACTTAACCTTTCATAACTTTTAATGTATAAAACATCAGAGGCAATTTTTAAAATGAAACATGGTGTTTTATCTAAAAAAGGGATACATGAAACAGAAAATAATGTTATGTGCTTGCAATACAATTATTTGAGATGAAACAGAACAGTAGATTTGGTATTGAGGAGAAGGCAAACAGAACTATGTTGTTACGTCAGAAATGCTGGTATTGTGAAAACAGGTCCCAGATATTCAAGGACAGACAAATTATGAGCTAAGTAAACATGTTTGCTATTTCCCAGAATGCTTCTGTTCCAGCTGCCACCGACAGATGTTTTTTCTGAGGTTGTTCTAGGAAATAATAATGTACAGTAACTGACAATCAAGATGGCACATTTTAAAAGCTCAGCACCTGTCTGATTTCTTCACTAGTTTCAGAAACCATTCGGAAAAATGCAGTAACACAGCAGTAGATATAAGCATGTATGAAAAAGAGCTTCTATCACTTGATTGTGAGAGTGGGTCAAGGTACCTAAGAGAGTCTTATAATATGGCAAGGATTTCAGACATACGTACATTTTGACAGCAAACTATCTGAAAAAGCAAATAAGCATTTTCTGTATTTGGATAAACCAAATTTGCTACCTTCCTTTTTCTTGAGGCATATTCCAATACCTTTTTACATCTTTTTCAAATCATGATATTTACAGTTTTATTTTTAAAACATAAGCACTCACATATATATGTATGTACATTATGAGCTCTGAAAGATCCTGTGAATTGGATGATGTCATCAATGAACAGGAAGTGTTTGTGAAGGGAGATACTTTCTGTGATTTTCTTTCATTTGAAATACAATAATTGTGGATGATTTTAACTTTGAAATATAGATCTGATGTAGAAGATGAGTATAGGGATAATGAGGTCAGTTTTGCAGTGTCTACATCATCTTTTTCAATTTTGGATGCACTTATCTTTGTATAAGTGAAAGTACTGTGGTCTTATCTGAAAGTCAAACTGTGAGTATTCATGAAGGCCATGTGGGCAGTACTGACTGTGACCTTTTTAACAATAAAAGTTATTATGAAGTGCTGCATGGCAAACGATACCAAGTGCTGATCAGGATGTAGATTTTCATGACAGAAAATATACCTTTGAAATAATTTCAACACACTTCATTAAAAAACTAGTGATAAGATTTTCTAATGGAAAACAACTATAAAACCCAAACTCATATTGAAATAAACAAAAGAACTAAACTAACTAACCATATGTTTAAAAGATTTATAGATGATTTGATTTTTGTATGTAGTGGATATATTGGTGAATTTGATCAGTTTATGGATTTGTTAGGCCGTAATACATATGGTTTACAGTTCACTTATAGAGCAAATAGAAAATGTACGCAATTCCTGGATGTTGAATTTTATGTTGATGGGAATGGCTTGTTGCAGTACAAACCTTTCCATAAGGAAACTGCAGTGGACAGTTTTCTGGAAGCAGGTAGTGCCCATCCTGATCATTTGATCAAGTCTCTACCATATTGGGAATTCAAAAGAATACAAACTAATACCTCTGATGTAAAGATTTTAGAGAGGGAGTTTGCAATAGTCAAGGATAGGTTGTTAAAATGTGGTTACAACATGGAATGTATTAATGAGGCACTAGAAAAATTGGGAAGTAAAAGGGGACTCGAGAGATTAAATAGAAAGTCAGTTCAAGGCAGAAAAGCTATTGATAATACCAATTTGCATGAATTGAAAGCTGAACCCCTGTTTTTTTGTTATTAAATTTTCCCCTTTTTTCTGGGGCACTCAGAAAGTTAGTCAATGATCTTCGGCCTATTATTTGTGGTGATGAAGGAGTAGGTAATTTGTTCCCTGAGAAGGTCATTTTTTCATATGGAAGGTTTAATAATTTGAGAGAACTATTAAGGATGAGAAATAAAACTGAGGTAGTAGAAAGGAAGGGTGTATTTCCATGTGGGGGCTGCAAGGTGCGTGGAAAAATAAAAAATGTGGATGGATAGACTATCAATGGGAAAACATTTTTTGTAAAAAAATAGTTTCATTGTAATTCATGTGGTGTGGTCTACATCACTGGATGTGGATGCACACCATGTAAATGGTATGTGGGACAGACAAAGAGAAAGGTTAAACTCAGAATTTTAGAACATCTGGGGGTATTATTAATAAGAGTCTGGATAGTCCAGTGGCACAGCACTTTTGCAGTGCACATGGAGGTCACTAAGTTTTTTCTTTAGTGTACTGGCAAAGCCACATTTTGAACAAAATTTGTGGGGCAATGAATTTAAAAGGAAATTAGTTCAGTTGGAATCTAAATTAATAGTTTATTTTGGCAGTTTCTTCCCGAAAGGTTTAAATCTAGAAATAGAGTGGGGTATTTAGTATTTATTATTATTTACAATATGATTAGAATTTCATTGCATAATATTTCACTTATAGATCAATGAAATAATATTTTAAGGTGAAGTAGTACAGCATATCTATTAATACAAACATGTTTACAAAAGAAAATATTCAAATTATTAATTAGCATAATAGGGCTTAGGGAGGTTGCAATTCATATATTTTCTATAGACAGTGTATATCTTAACTTGTATTTAATATAAACAAATTGATGAAATTATTTAATAAATAAACTTATAGTAATTTTGATAATGCACTGTATAAAATGTATTTATAGTTCACTTTTGCTATTTTGTTAATGATGAAGTGTGAGTGTATATTATGTGGGGGGGGCACATCTCTGTTTTGTAATGAAGTGTATTTAAGTAAAGTTAATTAATGTTTTCTAATTGATTAATTAATTTATTGGTGGAATTGAGTGTGGTGTTGGACTATAAAAAGCTGCCTGATTTATATGTATTCATTCCATTGAAGGCCGGTGGGGCCGAGGTACCATAATGTGTTAATAAAGAAAACTTGGCAGTCACAGCAGTAGTCTATGTGTTTTTTTTTTTGAAGAGTATTCCTGTTTTTCCAGTTTGGAGGTAGCAGTTTTTGTGTTTAACTAACCATACCCTTAATTTTCAAGAAACACCTCCACAATATTATAATTTTTTTGTCCCTCCTTACATATAGAAAATGACTGAAATATTGAATTTCAAGAAATACCTCCACAATATCATAAAGTTTTTGTCGTTCCTTACATATAGGTAATGGCTGAAATATTGAAGATGATGTCAACCCAAGCATCCATCCAGCTTCACATGAATGCTTGTGCACATTTTTAATTAAAAACTCACAAAAAATGGAAGCAGCATTTTTCAATCAGAAAAAATATATCATAAATCAAGGCTACAGTCAACAAAATATAACACAAAGTAGTAGTACTAGCATCAGCAGCTCTTTAAGATATTTTAACAGAATTAGCTTATTCACTCCAGTGGAGCCCAGTGAGTTTCCACTGTAACTTCCAAAGGGTGGAGCCTAAGCCTTTTCACAAAATCAAATGATGTCCTCACATTTCAAACAAATATTCATATTTCTGAAACCATAGGGGTTATGAAAGAAGTATAAATGACAAACTCTTCAGAGCAAACTATTTTTATAGTGGTAGTATTCTTTAGGTTCTAGGTCTTAAACTGAATTGTATAAGTCACAGTAAACATGGTAACTATTACATTTGTAATATTTTGTAAACAACTTACAATATCTCAGCAAAAACTCAAGTTGCACACATATTGTCAGCAGCATTTTATTCATCTAGCTGAAAGCTTTCATATGAGGCTATTGGGGTACTTGGTTCTTGAGATATTTAGAAAAAAGTGACAATTATCTCTCTCTCTATAAATTAATATCATAAAAACAACAGTTAATATCTATTTACCTGCACTAGACAAAGGTCAAATACTAATGCAGTTGAGTTTGCCATTGTTCAAGCTTTAAGATGAAATCTTTTAAACCTTGTACATAACATGGTTTTGGAATTATTGATGCAAATATGAACAAGCAATATTTGACACCTAGCTTCATCAGTAGGAGTTAACAACAGTTGGACCTGTAGGCGTAACTCGGATGTAATGAGCTAATAGAAGGTAAAGGAGAAAAAATCTTTGGTGGAAGAATCAAGTTCTTGAGATATGGAAAATAAGGTAAAATCTCAGAAACTGGGCTATGGAATATGAAACAAGAAAGATCCAGGTTGCGTTACATGCTGTGTCCCAAAACCATGGCTTTGGGACCTCCAAAACAGCAGAACTAGAAGTTGCCTTCAGACGTGAAATAAAATGAAATGTGTTCTGGACTGTTGTACCTCCTATACCTTAGAAAAGAACTGTGGGAATCTAATAGTGCTACAATGGCAGTTTGCTTCATTCTGAAACGATTTGTGAATCTTTCTATCACATGTGGAAGTAAATTCAAATAAAAAATGATTATGCTGCAATGTCTAACAGGTGTCATGTCCTTTCTGTGATGAAAATAACACCACAAAAAATATGGGCTCTACTGGGGTGCTGTGATTAAAGTTCACATTTTAGTTATTCTTGAAGAGGTCACCACTAACAATACAGCCGGTACTAGAAGGCACTGAGAACATTTACTGTTTTTATCATTCTTAAAGGGCTAATCTTTCAAGAACCAAAAACATATGGAGTTTAATTACTGCTCTGTGTAACTGATGCATTTTCCATTAAGTTATTTTTGTCACAGAAAGGGTCTGATACCTGTTATATATTGTAGCAGTCATCAGTTATCACCTGGCAGTAGAGCTTTCATCTTTTTTTTCACTCATTAGTCTCTTGTACTGGCAAATATTTCTTTCTTCTTTCACCAGCATCACGTGCACACTTTTTTCCTTCTTTCCTTTTTTAAGAACTTGAAGCTGGTGAAACTTTTATTCCAGTTCTGAAATCAAAATTTTGGATTCATGGTACTAGATTAACTCAACAAACTATGAACTGCATTGCAAGAAAAACAAAGAAACAAATCCCCATACCAGTGACTGCATAAAATCTCAAACATGTTTATTTGATGATTTAATAAAAACAATACTGTATAATACAAAACTCCCTCCTACATTATATTTTTTTCTTTTATATTGTTTTTTGTGTGTGTAATAGTAAACAGAATCATGCTATCTCATTCCTACTCTCTACCCCTACATACAAATGCACCACCCAGTGTAGACAGTTTATCACTCCAAAACTTATATAACCAAACTCCAAGGTCACATCAGTACCTCATAAATGTGCAATACATTACTATGGAAGACTTTCTGACCAAACACAATCCAATTTTCTTTATCAGCCATATACTGTCAACTCTTTCTCTTCTGATATTTCACACTTGATATTTCATCAGGTTCCCCAGTATTTTGTACCTGTGAATCTTCATTCATTTTTCATTCTTTAAAGGGAACAACTTATACAAAGTCAAGTATAAGAAGTGATATAAATAATAATATCAACATTCTGAGCCAATGCAAATATTTTACTGTTGAGAAGAAGGGAAACTGGGTAGGCTATGGTTTCTGTGATTCGAAATTTTGAGATACTCTACTGGAAAGTTGTGTGCAGACAGAGATATTTTTTTTTTTGTATTGTTTCTGTGTGGACTGGTTTATGGGGTAAAATTGGGGTAGGGATGAGTAGGGGAGAAATTGTTGGTCAGGCAGGTGTTATTATTAACAAGTTTGGTGATGGTTTGGATAAAACGAGTATTGAAGTTGGTAGTGATTGTTTCGGGAAAGGCTTCACTAAAATAGTGCTAGGCTTGGCTCAGATTTAGTATGTGGTGTCTCATAACTCACAACTCAGGCTTTGATGATTGTGAACTCAACCTCACAACCTTTAATGTATTCCTCAGTAATATCTTACTGTGTAATAACAGACACTGATCCATACACATGACTAAATTGACTCCCCTCTCTCCTACGACTGCATACAACAATGAATGTTATGTTTTCATATCATCTTTGAGGCACACAAAATGCAACATAGACGAAATTGCTTTTGAGTTCTTAGTACAATGCACTAAACTGTTAAAATATCAAAATGTTGTAAATGGCATAAGCTGGCATCATAAAGCAATTTATGTCATTCACTTCATTCTGTTAAGTGGGTAGATACCAATGAGCTATGGACTTTTATCAGAAATGGTCCACGGAACAAATATCTCACAAAAGTTACTCATAATAATAATCACGCACTTTAATTAAACAATGAAATCAAGTAAGATGCATCAGAATTCCAAAATTTCAAACCATTAATAATTAAAGACTTGTCTGTATGTGTAACTTGATAAGATACTAGGTTGCTGCTGGTTTCTATAGGCAAACTATGTCCATGACTCCTGCTAAGAAATAGAATGGCATTAAACCTGCTGAGTAAAGACTGCACAAACAGTGCTATGTTTATGCTTCATGTAAACAGGTATTCTTTAGGGTTTTCTATAAGGTGTGCAGGTATGTTACTGCATAATCTACAAGCTGGAATTTAATCAAGGAAATGATGGGCAGAGGGTTTTGTCCAATAATTCCTGTATACTGCCAACATTAATATCCTGTTGTGGTGGTTCCAGTAGACAGAAAATGGGTTTGCAAGTCTAAGATTGGGTAAAATTCTGTCTTGAAGGAACAATTTCAAAAGTCACTGTGACTGGCCTATTCTGCTTCAAAGATTTGGTGCAATTACTCTGAAAGTTATATCTCCATATACACATTTTGTTAGGTGCACAGCCCTGGAGGACTTCAGACTTCTAGCTGGATCATAAAAACTGAGAATGCTAACCAGTTCTCTGTATGGACCTATGTATAGAAGCTTGTTAGTTTCTCTCAGGTTTAGTTTCTCCAAATGCTTAGTATTTTTAGGTATTTTCATGAGAATTTACCCCATTCTCTACTCAGGGCATAATTAAAGTACATGAAATCTGTATTGCTTCAGTCTTTGAAGTTAGACTAGTGTTCTCAGCACCTGCAACATGCCCACAATTGCATCCTTCTGCAGTTCATATGCATTGGTAACATACTTAAATTTGATTGCAAACACTTTATTAGTCCTGTTGCTCCTACTGCTAGTAATACTGGAAATGTCTAGTTATTTTTTCCACATTGCTCTTACTTCTGCTACCAAATTCTGGTATTTTAAGACCTCGTGTCTCTGGGTACATAATGCACTATAATCACTTGGTGTAGCAATGTCAGTGATCAACACTGCTTGTTTTATTTGGACTACATATGTTTTTCTTGCATCTATTTTTTGAGCTGTTTGTAATGGTTGGCCCCTATTATATAAACTTTATCACTGTTGATAATGTTCTGTGGTTCATGTCTCCAATGCTTTTCAGGTACTTCTGTATTACAGTATGTGAACAATCCCTAATGGAGCAGTGTTTGCCACATTATTCGGCCTCTCAGTATATAGATCCTCAATTGCGAGTATATCACACCCAACAACAAGATGCATAACTGTTTCCAGTTCTGTTTTACAGAACCTGCATTTATTTTTTTCTGCACTTTGCAAATCAATGTTTATGCAGCTCACTATCTTGGGCCACAAATATTATCATTTACTCTTTTGATGTGAGTTCATCTCTACTATTTTTTTTTAAACACCTTTATTGAATTATCACTTGTCACATAGTCACATTTACAGTTATATAAAATAATCAAACTGTATTAACAAATTAAAATTAACAAACAGGTCAATATCACAATGTAAAGTACCCCACTCATGGAAAATATCTCGTATTAGACCATTGCACAAAGGGGGCAACTCACTTGAGCTTACCAACTACCACCCTATTGCAATCCTATCACCTTTGGCTTCAGACCTTCCCATAGCACTACCACAGCACTGCTTTCTTTTTCCAACTATATCAATCACCATAGAAACAATGGCCTATTCATATCTTCCATATTCTTAGACCTATCAAAAGCCTTTGATATGGTCAACCATAGCATACTCCTAGAAACTCTAAGTACCCTCAGCATAAGCCCCTTCACCATATCTTGGTTCAATAACTATTTATCAGATCATCAGCAAGCAGTCTTATGGCAAGATCAATTGTCCTCCCTACTACCAGTAACCACTGGTGTCCCACAAGGGTCCATCCTCGGACCCTTGCTATTTTCACTATTTACAAACCAGATAGCCTCATCCTCTCTCTCTCTCTCTCTGCCTCTGTAGTTCAATATGCAGATGACGCCACTATTATATGTGCTGCCCCCACCCTGAATGAACTAAAAAACATCACCCAAAATAACTTTACCCTAGCCGAAGCTTGGTTCACCAACATCAAACCTATACCCAATCCCAAAAAAAAAAAACAAATTCATTCTCTTTAGCCCAAGTTGATCTCCTCCACTAAATAATAATTTTATTATACAATCTAAAGATAATATACAAATCACCCCGACAAACCACACAAAGCTATTAGGTGTAGAAATTGACAATAATCTGAAATTCGATATATATATATATATATATATATATATATATATATATATATATATATATATATATATATATATATATATATATATATATATATATATATATATATCCCAGACAATGAAGAAGGTCAACAAAAAGCTAGGCCTCCTTTACAAGAACTGACAGTTCATGACTAAACACACCAAACCACTATTGCAAGAACCCATTTGTTATCCATCCTTCTGTATGCCTCCCCTATCTTAACTAACCTTCGCCACACCAAACTAACCAAGATGGAATCTTGCTACAACAAGATTGCCAAGTTTGCTACCGATATCACTCATGAGACCCATCATTGTATAGCCCTCAAGCAACTGAACTGGCTTGAGTTTCCACAACTCCTCCTCCACAGCCAACTCACAACAGCTCACAAGCTCTACTACCTTCCTGACAAAACCCCTGCCCTTCAGCACCTAGCCCACCCCTACACCACCTCCAGAACCTTAAGATCTAGCAACCAGAACCACATAAAGGTCATTAAACACAAAAATGAGGCTGGCAAATCTCTCTTTGCCTGCTCTACTGCCAGAACCTAGAACTCACTCCCAAATCACTTAACTTCTGTTACCTCTACTTCCCAATTTAAAAAAACTTCTCAAAACCAACTACTTAACAAACTGGCTTTGATCATGTCACTTGCCAGGAAAAAGCATAATATCACTGTTGGTGGGATCCTACTTACATCAAAACAATGGCTCTCTACCTGCCATTCTCTTCTACTCTACTCAGTGATAAATACCCTACAATAAAAAAAATATATATATATTTTGTCTCAGAGTTTCATAAACATATATTCTAATGTATTGACTTTCTTTTAGATATTTTAAAATTGTTAATTTCTGCTAAGTATGCTCAGTTGTGTAAATCTCCTGCTTGCTGTGATACTCACTTCTTATCTCACCATATTGTATCTTTTGTACTGTACTTTACCGGAGCTTTTCTCCCTGGACCTCCACTGAAAATGGACCTGTGTCCAGTCAGACTTTCCCAGTAATCAAATGTAAAATAAATAAATAAATTCACATATATTGCTATATATCATATAACCTAGGCAACATTACATAAATTATTACATTTCTGCCCCCTTTTTTAAACAAGAAACAGCTTTATTAAACCATCACTTATGATATAAGCAATCATACATTTATATAAATGAAAACAAACCACACTGACATAATCACAATTGCAAGCAATTTAAATCACAAACCATACTGACACACTCCCGGTTGTAAACATTATACATCACTTATAATATTTAAGTACTGCGTTCTTTTAAACCTCATTCCTACCCTGTATTTATTGTTCCCACAATTCACATTTTTTCCTATGTAGTTTGTTCCTACCTTTTTCTAAAGTGCTCAATTCTCTGAAGTCTACTTGGGGTATAAAATATCAGTTTATCTCTTCTTTACCATTTCTGCATCAAATCTTGATCAACATGTGGTTGTTCCAGAAGTTTTCTATACTTGCCACTATCATTGTGGACTTTTCCAATTTTTCTTCTGTCCTTGTCCTTTGATTTCCACACCTGATTTCTGGTAAACTAAGTGAGTATGTCATTGTAGTGAAAGTTTTAAAGCATGAGACATTTATGTTTTGATCCGATGAGATACGTGGATATGTATACAGCTCCACGAATGCAGATCTATACATGTAGTCAGTTAAGAGGCGGTCCATACCTCCTTCAGAGCAAGTGATATACAATCTTTGTATGCACTGGTTTTTATAATAATTTGATAAGAATTTTTCTTGTTTTCACATGCAATTTATTTAATACGTTTTGTGGTCATTTAATTACACCACAGCTATAAGTTTGAGCAGGAAGAACAACTTGATTTATTGCATGGATTTTAGTCCTAGATGTCAAGACAGTTTTCAGCTTTAGCCTTTCAAAATATTCCTTACTGAGCTTTAATTGCATTTGTTCATGTTTTATGGTTGACCCTTAATCTATTCACAAATATTTATACACTCCCACCTGCTCAAGCTCCTTTATATCACATTCGTGTCCCAGGTGAAATTTTCTTGGTGTTGCAGTTTTCTTTTTTTATCAGGGCAGCCACGGTGGTGCAGTGGTTAGCGTTGCCGCCTCACAGCAAAAGGTTCTCCAGTTCGATTCTTGGTCGGGGTGCTTTTTGTGCAGTGTCTGCTTGCCCTCCCTCTGGTCACATGGGTTTCCTCCGGGTGCTCTGGTTTCCTCCCAAAGACATGCTGTAGGTGGACTGGACACTCTAAAATGGCCCTAGGTGTGAGTATGTGTGTGTGTGCCTTCTGTGGAAGGTTGGGTGCCGGGCTGGCAACTCGACACTGTAAATACTACACTATCAATCGTGAAGCAGACGGGTAATCCACTGTGGCAACCCCTAACCGGGAAAAAGCCGGCAGAAGAAGAAGCTTTTGCACATTTATCAGTATCAAATGTCATTCTTATAACATGTGAGAAAGTTTTAACCACCTGTAGTTGTGCTTTCAGTTCCTCATCAGATGAGCTATACAGTCTCAATCATCCACAATAAGTAGATGAGATGTCTTTAAACAAGGCTGATTTCTGGGAGTTAAACTGCAACTATAGCCTCATCTGTTAAGTAACCTTAATGGGTTGAGGGCAAGACAAAACAGCAGCACTGACAAAGAATCACCCTGGAATAATCCCCTTTGATTTTTTTACCTGGCATAGTAATTTGCTCTTTATCATAGTTTAGCTGCAAAGTGATTTACCACAGTTTCATAGTCACTGCAATGTAATTGATCGGCTTTAAGCTTTCTATTACCAATGAATGTGGGATACTATCAAATGCTTTTTTTTGTATTCTGTTCATACCATGCTTAGATTGTTTCCCTTTTTATAATTCTCCATTACAGCTTCATTTAACAACAGATGATTCTTTGTTCCATATGACTTTCTTTTACCATCTTTTTGTTCTATTGACACAATTGAAATTTTTCTAGATAGCTATAAACTCTGTCTGCATCATTTCCAGAATATAATTTGTATATTGTTGGAAGGCAAGCTATTGGTCTGTTCTCTCAGCTCTAGGAAGGAAAACATGGCTACAAAGTTTACCACAATCCTAATGAAGCTACTGCCTTGCAGTGTTGGATGACTTCAGTTACCATCTTCCTTGCATCGGGCACAAAAGGTTTTTACACAGTGCAAGAAGATCTAACCTTTTTAATTCTAAGCAACTTATATAATTCAACAAGACTATGTTTTGGCTCATCTGGAAGTTTAGTTAATTAAAATATGGCACGATAGCAAATGTATCAACGGCCTTTGTATCTACGGTACTGATCCTGAATTAGATGGAAAATGCCACCCAATAAGGCTTTAGTTTTGTTAGGATTTAATGAAAGCACTGATGGCCTTAGCCATACCTCTGTCTTGTTGAAACCTGTGGTCAAGACCTGATGTAGAGTACCTTTAGATCTACATGTGTGGATCCCTAGTACTGTAATGGCCCAGCAGAAAGACCTTGGCCACGTACAACTCAAATGAGGTGAATGTTGTTCACAGGCTTTAAGGCTTTCAAATAGATCGATGAAAATTCCTCCTGCACCCTTCTCATATTTTGAATCACCTTAGAGCACTAGGTCAGCCTCCTTAATAAGAGACATGTCAAGTCCATATTTCTCACTAAAAAAATAAACAATAAGCAACTGCTAACAGCCATTATTGGTGTAGGTAGATTGTGAGTTGCCCAAGTACAGCCTTATCTAATAACTTTGATAATGGTGTGTGAAATAATATGATAGTTGTTAGCAAAAGCCTTAGACCCAACTTTAAGCAGAGGCATAATATCATCTTCATTAAATACCTTGGGATATACCCTTACTCAGAAACATATTAAATAATTAGGCTGGTGACTTGAATGTAAGGTCTACAATAATTTTTTTACCCCATTTTTATTTTTTCCCTGCTACTTGCCAATCATTAGCCTCCCTATCAGTAGGCCTATTTGCTCTCCCTCACCAGAGTGAGAATCAGCTGAAAGAGGCTATCATGTAGGCAGCCATTAAGAGTTGCTCTTTTTTTCTTGTATCTGTATCACCATTGCATGTAAACCAGCCAAGCACCTGGAGGAGTCATGCAATGGGCTGACTGCAAAGCCAGTCTCCTTACTTCTTAAATGGGTGTATTCTCCAAACTGCCCCATGCCTCCCCAAGGAAACATGAACAATAGCCTTCCCAATACCAAAACCATGTGCCCTCCACTTGTATGTTACCCTCCCTACCCCTTGGAGAGGCAAGCAGGCCACATTCCTTCAGTTCTACTCTTCCCTACCTGGTTCCAGCGGTGCTGGTGCCTCTAATTGAACCCTGGTCACTTGGGGTGGACTAAGGGCAACATCTCTCTGTGTCATGCAGCGAAGGTCCACAATCATCTTTAGGTGGCTTACACATACTACTCCAACTTACTGGTTACTAATGAGACTGCAAAAGTATCTATATAGCTGCAAACAATTTTTCCTTCATTTTTGCATTAGAGCAGTCTCTACTGTACTGCTTAAACTGCTGGAGGGTCTTACATTCCAAACCCATAGACCATTGTACTGCTTTAGTTGAATTTAATTTTTCACTTTAGCAGATTGTACACTAACAGAAAATAAAATAAAAACTGCCCAGGCGAAAGCCATTCCCTTAACCACAATCTTTTGATTTAAGGTTTCCAACCTAAAAAAAAAAAAAAAACAGTATTGAAGTAGTGACTAGCCTCCAATTAATGGAATACACTGGGAACATCACTGATAGAACAGCAGCCTTCTGACAAACATAACAGACCACAGTTAAATGCTGCTGCCATAAAAGTAAAATTAAAATATGTGACTTACCTCAAGCAGTCAGAATAACAAGAATGCAAATCTTTCTCTTTCTGCTCACTCTACCGCATTGTTTCAATTTGGGGGAAACCACCTGAAGGGGGAGCAACTGCATTCCAGTGTATTACCAGACTTCCCCTCCTCTCAGCTCTATTCATCTCCAGTAAGTATAGCTACGATGGCTCCATTTCTAAAATCACTTTTCCACGCCTAGACCGGGTTCTACTATAAAACACTGACTTTCTGAAAGCCAATGTTTTAACAGAACAAAAAAAATGCCCCGAAACAAAGAGGGTGAACTCCTTTTTTACAGTTTTTTTTGCAGGGGTGTAAGCCACACTGACCCCCCCCCCACACCCTCTAAACTTATATATATATATATATATATATATATATATATATATATATATAAATATATGAGTCTACTTCAGTTGACTAAACGTTCACTTATTTGACTTTCAGATAGCTGAGACAAAAAGGCCAACAACTGCAGAACACTGACATCCCACAACACCAGCTTCCCACTCCAGGTAAGAGTAACCGCTTGGCCACCCTGTTGAATTTTGCCCCTTATCCCCACTGTAGTGCGGTCTTAGACTTGGTACATTTAGTTGGGGGGGTGTGAGGCGAAGCCCCCCACATTGGTGGATTTACTTTCCTTTGGTCTTACTATTTTTCAGGATGGCCAAGCTGTTATTTACCTGGAGTGGCAAGTCAGTGCTCCAGGATGTCGGTGTTCTGCGGCTGTCATCCTTTTCGTCTCGGGTATCTGAAAGTTGGGTAAGTGAACTTTCAGTCTACTGAAGTAGATCCATACACACACACACACACACACACACACACACACACACACACACACAGACACACACACATATATATAAATATATATATATATATATATATATATATATATATATATATATATATATATATATCATTTGTGCGCTTTATGATAACAGTTACTGGCTAGCATAGTTAATTGTTAATAATTTTGGTAAGCTTTGTTTGAAAAATGTGCCAGATCATTGCTGAGAGTTTTATTAATTAAAATCCAAGCTGGCTATTTTAATAATGTACTTAAGTATATGCACTTCTTAGTTTTCACATTATAGAGTATTTTGGGAAGCAGAGAGCAAGAACTGACTTGAGGCTCATGTTCTACTAGTCCTGCTAAAATACGTAACTCCACATCTCAGAAAGCCCAAACTGGCATGCCAACACAAATCTCCTGTTAGCTGCTTTATCTTCCAGGTTAAAGGCTGTAAAGCACAAATAATTCTTCTTCTCTTTTGGGTGCTCCCGTTAGGGGTCGCCAGAGTGGATAATCTGTTTCCATTTCTTCCTGCCGTCTGCATCTTGTTCTGTCACACCAGCCACCTGTATGTTCTCTCTCACCACATCCATAAACCTTATCTTAGGCCTTCCTCTTTTCCTCTTACCCGGCAGCTCCATCCTTAGCTTTCTTTTCCCAACATACCTATCATCCCTCCTCAGCACATGTCCAGTCCAACACAGTCTTACCTCTCTGGCTTTGTCTCCAAACTGTCCAACCTGAGTTGACCCTCTAATAGACTTATTTCTAATCCTGCCCATCCTCATCACACCCAGTGCAAATTTTAACATCTTTAACTCTGCTGTCTCCAGCTCTGACTCCTGTCTTTTCATCAGTGCCATCATCTCAAACACCTATAACATAGCTGGGCTCACTACCATCTTGTACACCTTCTCTTTCACTCTTACTGGTACTCATCTGTCACAAATCACTCCTGACACTCTTCTCCACCCACTCCACCTTGCCTGTACTGTCTTCTTCACCTCTTATCCACACTCACCATTACTCTGAACTGCTGATTCAAAGTATTTAAATTCATCCACCTTCTTCAGCTTGACTCCCTGCATTTGATTCCTCACCATTCCTCTGTCCTCTCCCTCATTCAAATAACAGACAACAAAGGAGGCCAGCACTCCAATGTTTGTGGATTCACTTTCATTCACCTCACAAACCAGTTTTGGCTATGTAAGCCTTCATCAGGACACTGATGAAGGCTTACATAGCTGAAACCAGTTTTGAGGTATTCTAAACAAGACAGATTTTGTACAAAGAAGAAGAAAAGTGAAAGCAACACTGACATATAGCTTAATCATTCAACCAAATAACTAATGTGAAATAGAGATAAAGCCTGGTCAACATGGTTAAAACATAAACCATATCAGAAGCACAAAATACTTAAACTACTTTGAAATCTCACTAAAAAGAAAGTGACTGAAGAAAGAAATATTACTTCCTTATTTTACAAAATGCAAACACAAAAGAACATAAAATTCTTCTGGAAATCAATAAATAGATTAATTCATGCAGATAGGATCAAACAGCCAAATCCCTCCCTACCCCATCCCCAAACTATCAATACCAACTTCAAAACTGTATACAAACCATCATCAGCCTTAGTAATAAGAGCAATACCTATCTGACCGACAACTTGCACCCTACTCCTCCCAGCAACAGTTTCATCCAAAATACAATCCATAAAGACAAAAAAAAAAAAAAAAAAATACTCCAACAAATGAAAACCCACACTTCTGGCTGTAGACAATCTTCAAGCAAAAAGCCTTAGAATTTCAGCATAAATCACAGCTTTCCACTCAACACGGCAAGTCAATCTAGGAACAGTACATTGCGGTAATCTAGAAACAATTCTACTTCTTAGCACTACATAAAGGTGGTAGCTGATATCATCCAAATCCTGTTCTTCTACCCTTCTCAAAAATCATTGAGAAATATGTCTATAACTAACTGTTTCAGTATATCTTAGACAATGAAATAATCTCTCCTACACAACAAGGCTTCAGACCAAAACCACAGCACTGCAACAGCACTTCTTGGGTTCATGAATACTGTCACCCTCAGTAGAAACAATAGTAAAACTGTCTGTGCTCTTTTCTTAGCTCTCAAATGCATTCAGCATGGCCTCACATAGCATATTCCTTCAAAAACTAACACTCACAGCTTCTCAAACTCAGCTCCAAAATGGTTCAATAGCTATTATTTCAATAGACGCCAAGACATCAAGCTGGAGTTCAAACTCTATTTCTTTCTCTCAGTTACAGTATATATACCCAAGGGTTTAAATATAGGGCTTTTACTTTTCAACATTTTCATAAATTACCTTAAGACAGCGTCTAGCTGCTACAATATGCAGATGACTCGACACACAGCATATTTAACTCATTGCAAAGAAAATCTCTAGAATCCTTTTCTTGCACTGACTCCTGTCCTACAGCTCCCAACTACTAAAGAATAGCAAAAAGAACAAATTACTCTTCTTTTCTCTCATATCACACAATGACACTAAGCCAGAACTAACCATCACTTCCCTAAACAGCATCCACATTTTAGTTACTCACACTAAACTACTGAGGGTCACTGTAAATGATAATGTAAAATTTGACTTACATACACATGTAGTAAAAAAATAACATATCAGAAACCCAGGACCCTATACCGCACAAATAAATTTCTTACCAAAGGCAACAGAAAAACTACAGCCACTGCCTACCTAGTTCCAATACTACTTTATGCCTCACCCATACTTACTAATCTCCACTCCAACATGACTACTAAACTGCAAAAATAGTACAATAAAATTTCAAAATTTGCATGCAACCTTCCCTATTTGTCTCAGTGATGTGTCACCCTTCAAAACTCAAATGGTTGGAACTACCACACAATTTAAAAATTTGCATGTAACCTTCCCTATTTGTCTCAATGTTGTGTCACCCTTCTAAACTCAAATGGATGGAATAACCACAACAACCCAGGAACATTCAACTACTTATGGCACACAATCAAGTCAAGTCTATAAACCAAAAAAAAAATGCTCCAATCTAAAAAAATATATATATATATATATATATATATATATATATATATTTATTTATTTAACATTTATTGCCTGGGAAAATCCGACTAGTACAGAGCCTATTTTCAGAGGATGCGCAAGGAGAAATGCTCCAGACGCATGTCTTTGGAATGTGGGAGGAAACCTAAGCACCTGAAGGAAACTCATGTGAATGCAGGGAGGACATACAGACTCCACAAAGAAGGCACCCCAGCTGAGAAATGAAATGGAGAACCGGAGAACTTCTTGCTGTGAGGTGACAATGTTAAAAGCTTCACCACTGCACTGCCCACGTAGGGTATATCCATATACCATACATATCAACAGAAAGTCAGTAGCCCACATACAAATCCTAACTAAACATACAAGCTAGCAATTCAGCAGGTGAAATGCTACATGGCAACCAAATCTTCAGAATATAGAAAGCTCTCCTTTTAAATGTAAGGCTCAATGATTGCTTTACTTATTCAAAGCAGAACTGAAAACCCATCTAATAGACCTATGGCTATGTTCTTGTATCACACAAGTATAATTCCAACATCTCCATCCCTTTAATTTCCTTCTCTGTAACATAATCATCTATCCTAGTGATAGGTAAGTCTGTTGGACTAATAAATAATTTGTTCATAATACAAATCTTTTGTAAATAATTCAATCCAGTAATAACTATTCTTGTACTCACTACCTCTAATGCTTCTGGAATTAACTATTCTTGCTCTAAATCCACTTTCTAACACTCATTCTTACAACATTACTACCATTCTTTAGAAACTGATTTCACCTTTCTATTCTGCCATTCATGCATCTATTTTTTTCTTTTTTTGTCAGCAGGTAAACACAACCAAAATGTCCAAGTTAACATCACTGAGCACCACAGGAATATGTACTTGTTTTACATTCTGTGCCACACACTTTATGTTTAGTTTTTATGACTTTATTTCATGTATTATTGTAACTCTGGAGGTTTTCTCCTCAGTCCTCTGTTGAAAAGGAGTCCTATGCCTAGTCAGACATTCCTGATAAACAAATGAAAATAAACAGTAAATAAATGAGGCTAGCTTTCAATCAAATAAAGCAATGTATCAGTATGATTTTGCACCAAGATATTTGAAGCACAAAATGCTTTGATGTTTTTAGTGTAATACAGGTTCACATGTAAGAGTCTGATAACTTTATTGTCTCTCTTGAATATACTGAATGCAGTCCATCAGTGACAGTGAGAATACATGTGTGCACTAATAAACCTGTCAGTGTAACTGATGCTGTACCACTTCAGCTGATCAATGTGGCAATCCATTAGGCTTTGACTTAACATTTTCTTGCTACTACCTTCTCCCTTGTTACTATTTATGGCAAATGTACTCCTTCAGTCTTCCAATTTCAGTTTCTTGTTAGAGGAATCAGTTTACATCCTAATTTGTAAAAAAAAAAAAAAAAATCTCTCCCTCTCTGTCTCTATGTATATGTGTGTGTGTGTGTTTGTGTGTGTGTGTGTGTGTGTGTGTGTGTGTGTGTGTGTGTGTGTGTGTGTGTGTGTGTGTGTGTGTGTGCACACACACTTAACCTTACAATTGTAATATGTAATTTTTAACATTTAATTTCAGTATAATCTTAAAACAAATCATCAGAACTTATGTTGTATTGGGACACTATTATGTCTTTGTTTTAATCCAGAAATGAATTCAGTTCTTGCATGCGCCTCTGTTAAAATTCAAACTGAAAAGGCAGATGGGATGTCCAATTAAACAGCATGAATTAATTAAGCAATAACCAATGACAATGGTGTGGTATATTGAAGATTTACCCATGGTTGGTGTGGTTTAATCATGAGGGCAAGCAGAGTCCTTTGAAAATTCAGCAAAAATAAGGTTCTTAACATATAAAAAATGCCCATTTTTGTTATTCACAAATCTATGCTTAAACAGTTAAGCAGGCATAAACTTGTAGTCCACAGTTTATAAGCCAGCAAGTACTTCAGGAAGACTGTTGCTTACTGCTATAGAGCTGTGCTCACATTCTCCATTTCAGGCTGTGATTCTTTGCTTTTCCACATCTTTTATTTTGAAAGGCACTGCTTTCTTAGATCTACTTTTGGAATTTCCTACATAGCATACTGCTGCTACTGAAGTCTGAGGCAAAAACAGGTTAATTAATTACATATAGTTATGGTGCAAGTAACAGAGTTTGTTATATAGAATGGTGATTTTTGAAGAGAGCAAATATTATTATTAGCGGGGTTGGTGGACTAGCTCAAGTACACCCTTCTCACCCATGACGTAGCCCAATGGCAGTTACAAAGCTGAAGTAGGACACAGCTACTATAGTGCTATACAGTTTAAGCTACAATGTTACATTGATGTATAGTACACATATACTGTTGACATCATACACATTGTATAAACAACTAAATAGATGGGTCAAAGGAAATATCGGAGAAGGTACTGGGACACCTTACACAGGAAGGGGAGCAGGGGGAGGACAGTTAATTATCAGCTCCCTAGCAGTAATACGTGCAAAGAAACAATGTGGAGAACTAGTGCACTTAGAGCTACTACAAGTAGCCAATAAAAATGCTAGACGTGGCAAGATGTTAAGAACAAGATTAAAGGATGGGCTGGTGAAAATTATGTGGTCATGATTTGAAGCCTCAGTCTTCTTTAGGCAAATGGGAACTTGTTATCACTAGCGAGCAACAAGAAACGTAGACTTGAGATATTCAGTCTAGAAGTAATTTAACAAATGATAACAGAACAAAGAAGGAAAGACCTCTCAATCTCTAAGAAAATGAAGTATTAAGGGATCTACAAATTAGGACTCCACTGCAAATTATGACCATGTAATGGGGTGGTTCATGCTGAACATGGAAAAGAAAATGGATATCATCAGAAAACAACAAAGGCATAGATTACAGAAGAAAGAGAAAGGAGTTACTTGGCATACAGTCCTAGTAAATGAAAGAAAAGCAGGGGAGTAAAGAGGCTGTGGAGTATCACTGAGAAAGAGACCTTCTCTGAGGGCTAAAGAAACAGGACAGTAGAGGGTTGCAAAGACAAAAAGCTGAAGGAAATTAGTATGAGTCACCAGGAAAGTGAAAGCAGCTGATAAAGACAGGGAAATGAAATAGAGGGAAAGGAGGAGAAAAGGAAAGACCAATGGAGGAGCAATGAAAAGATAAGAAACAGAGCAAAGTGTGGGAGCAAGACTAAGGGAGAAGTAGAAACAATCCTGGCAGCAGATGTGAAGGGAACTCTGAAGAAGTCTTGTGTTATATGCATACAAAAGCACTTAGCTGTGAAATGAAGTTGTTGGATTTACATTCTTCTTGTGTTGTTTAGGTACCTGAGTGCTTTGGTGGATTTTTAGTCAATTTTTGGACTGATTCTTGGTTTAGACTATTTTATATAGCATGTATCATGGACAGAAGTAGATTAAAAAATAAAAAAAGAAAGCTGGGTGCAAAAGACTCAGGATAAAAAAAGTGCCCAATCCTGTTTGGTACACTGGTGCTAAGACTGGAAATAGTGACAGTGTAGCATCCTCAATGGGGTTAGCCCAAGCCTAGGGGGAGTACGGCCCGTAGTAATCCACAAAAACTGACAGGCAAAAAACGCGCCATAAAGATGACAGAATAGACTATTAAGATAAGAAATAAATTACATATTGTTACTATTATGCAAGAGGCCCAGAATTTCCAAGTAGAATGTATACAAAAAGATTAAAAGAGAAATTAGTGGAAAGAAAAATACTTGCACAAGAAAAACTACTAGAAGTTTCAAACAAAAATGTGTGTTCATTAATACAATAGATTTATGAAAAATATTCTATAGAGCAAGAAACTTTGGGCTGTTTTGAAAAAGAAGCAACTGAGGAAATTGGAAAATATAAAGAACAAAATCTAGACATTTTGAAAGGTATAAAAAAGAAACATTGACACAAGAAAGAAAGAGAGATCTGATATGGTGCAATATTTATGCAAAGGAGAAAGCCAAATTAAACAATACGAAAAGCCCCAAAGATATTCAAAGAAAGAGAAATGCAGCCAAAGACATCCAGATATGGAAAATTTCACTATACAAAAAACAAGATTACAAAGAGGAAACGCAGAACAGAGCAGAAGCTAATAAAATAGAAGTTGAAGTTATGGAATACCTGTGAAGTGGAGGATTTAGTGTAGAAAGTCTAATACAGGTTATATCACAGCATGATGTAACAACAAGTCCCCCAAGTAAGGAGAAACAGGAGGAGCAGGAGACATCTGAAGATGAAATATGGACATGGGAAAGAAAAAGACATGTAATTTGATGCATTATTTATGGAAAGGAGAAAGCAAAACTAAGCAATACAAAAACAGTAAGACCAAGGATAATTGCAAAGAAATACAGGCAAAGGCATCTGTATATAGAACATTTTACAATACAAATAATAAGAAAACAAAGAGGAAAAGTAGAAAAGAGAATTAGTAATGGAGAATTTAAAAAATAGAAATTGAGGTTATGCATTACCTGTGAATCTAACTCTGATAACATCACAGCAGGATAGAGCAATGGATCCCCAAATTAAGGAGAAACCAATGGAGCAGGAGACATCTGATCAGTTGCCATATGATGATACTTTGGAGCCTTCCATAGAAGATCATTGCAAAAGTTCTGTTGGAGTTGCACAGCAAGGGAAGGAACAGGAAACTGTAGTAACACTGACAAAGTCAATGTTGTAGAGTGATAGGCCAGTGAGTTCCCATATGAAATAGCAATGCATGGCACAGGAAGATGAAACTGTATATAGAATGCCTACAGGAAATGGAGAACAATGAATGTGATCTCAGTTTAGAAGAAAATCATCTAAGAGAAGATTTGCATGATTTAATAGAGAGAGACAGACAGAAATATTAAGATCAATGAAAAAAATTAGACTACAAAAAGTCAATAAAACCCCAAAAGTTAGAAGTTTGATAAAACAAATGAACACAGTATTTAGGATGTTGAGAGAGATTCATGCAATATAACAAAAGTAAACAGTATATATGTTACTGGGGTTTATATCAGATGCTCAAAGTTACTGAACTTCGAATACGATATGATCAACACCATATCGTCGAAGTCCAGTAACATCGAACACCTAATAAAAACATGACAAAAAGTCAAAAAGACCTACTTGCTTTAAGCAGAGGGGCAAGCCCCTCTGCACCCCCCATGTGGGGGGCTGCACCCCCTTCATCCCCCGCTACTTAAATATTCCAGCTCCGAGATCACATTACATTGAAGTTATTGAATCTCTTCGATGTTCTGTGGTTTCACTGTTTACATGTCAACAATGTCAGATTCGACATTGTGAACGTTCGCGATTCTGATATAGACCCATATTACTGTACAGCTAAATTAATAATAAATAAAGTCATACCACAAAAACACAGGGCAGTAAAGGAAAGGAAGTTGAGAAATCAAACGCTGTCATGGAAGTATCAAAAAGAAAAAACTATAAAGCAATTAAGACAAGAAGTGTCACTAAGAGCATAGAAGTTGGAACAGATCAAAAATACTCAGAAAGATAGACGTTATAAAAGTAATGTGCACTATCAGAACAGATCAGTGTCTATCTATAGCAAACAATAAACTAAAAATAGCAGCACAGGCAGAAAAACTTAATAAATATAAAGGAAAAGTACAAATTAAGCCCAAAAGGTTTTATAGAGAACTGGGAAATAAGGCAAAAGGAACTGAAACACCACCAAAAAAGAAGCAATAGGTACATTTTGGAGAAATTTCTATACAGATCCTGTGGACCATAAAATATGTTAAATGGATAGAAGAAGTAAAAGAAAGAAGAAAAGGTTCAAATGTACAAGATATGAAATGGGATAAAGTAATGGCCATAGAGATTAAAACAAAATTAAGAAACGCTCCTAATTAGAAAAAAAAAACAGCCTAGAAGCAGTACTTAACGTCTGGGTAAAAGTATTAACATCTTTACATGAAGATGTAGCCATGAGTAAGAAGTAGTTATATCCACACCATGCACAGACACCAACCTGGTTAACAACAGGAAAAAGAATATTCCTACTTAAGAGGGAATCTGCAAGCTATATTAAAAACTACAGACCAGTAACTTGCCTTCCAATGACATATAAACTATACACTGGAATTTATGCTGACAGAGTTTATAGTCATTTAGAAGAAAACTCAATCATGCCAATAGAACAAAAGATAATGAAAGAAAGTCATGTGGAACACGGGATCATTTATTGTTAAATAACGCCATAATGGAGAACTGTAAAAAGGGGCAAAATCTAAGTATGGCATGGATAGACTACAAAAAGCATTTGAAAGTATCCCACATTCATGGATAAGAGTGCTTAAAAATATACAAGATACACCCTGCACTGATCGCTTACATTACAGTGACCATGAAACAATGGCAAACCACTTTGCTTTTAGGCCATGATAAAGGACAACTGATAATCCCAATGAACATGTGGGAGAAACAGAAATTAGAAGTTATTTACTTACAATAACTTGGCATCTATGTTGTTTATTTTCATTCTTCAAATCTCTTTGCAAGTGGGTAATGTGTGCCATATAGTTTAACAGCCTCAGCACAAAGGTGGCTGAGGCATAGCTGTGCTTTCTAAATCTGTCCATCGCTCTGGACTCCATGTTTGATGGACGGACAGAGAAGGTCTGTTCAACTAGCTTATTTTTTGTGGCTGTCACCATAACAATGGCATCAACTGGTCCACCCTTGCTCAAATGTGTTCTGTCTGCTGGTGGGACTAGCAATCTATCTGGATGTTTGGGAATGGGCTCAACAGTGTCCGGTTCCTTCCAGGCCTGGTGGGAAATTAGGTTTGTTTCCTGGCGGGGTCACCCAAGACATAGATGTGCCTGCCCCAAAAGCTTCCAAGAACACCAACTCTTCAAAGGAGGTTGGGAAGAGCAGCCCACCTTTTGTCTAAGAATTTCCAGGATCTCTAAAGGAGAAGCCATCAGATGGTGATCAAGGGGATCTTTCTCCCTCATCAAAGTTGGTGTCTTCAGTGTGGGACTCCATAGGGGAGTCTATGTGCCTCCTTTCACACATATTCTTCCACAGTCCTTCTTCTGTGTGTTGTTCAGGAGAGGTGTCAGAAGAAGGAGTGAATTCCTCAAGAGGAAGAGCATGAAGGCTTCCTGGAGTAGGCTGACCTGGAGCAGGAATAATGGGCTCAGTGCTCGGACCCAATGAAGGAAGAAGGTAGGCTCTAAGATGTATGAAGATGGATCTCTTGTAGAGCTAAGACTCTTTCTACACCCTGGAAAGCCAACAGATCCAGGGAAACCTCTCCCATCTCCCTCAGAGCTGAAGCACCCAAGCTAGGTAGAAAAGATGGGGCCAATCCCAGATCAGCAGCCTCCAGAAAGAATCAGACCCTAGCTGTTGAAGGAGATGGCACCAAGAGGAAGCGACGGGTCTGACAGTGTCAGAGCAGATCCCAACCCCCCCTTGACCTGGCTCCGACAGCTCGGATCCTAGACCAACTCTAGTCTGATGAAATTGAAGCAGGGCTGATCAGGGAAATTGTCGGAGTCAAGGATGGAGGCTTCCTTGGATCTGACGCCAACTCTCTTGGGTATCCTGGATCCTGGAATCCAAAACCAAGGATCAGATCAAAAAGGAGCCTGAATAGTCTGGGCTGGTGCACTCATGGGTTTGAGAAGGGATGGAGCTGGTATGACCCCCCCCATCTTGATCTGAGCCTTGAGGAATCTCCACATCATCCTGTCCATATTGGCTTCCATCAAGCTCCTATAAAATCTGGATGAGGCTGAGGAAGTGGGTTGATAATGTTTTGAGGATGTCTGAAATAACTTTGCTGGCAGCTCTGAAGTTTGGTTCGTAGATTTTGGATCCGAGGGCCTAGGGTGCTCTCACGCTTGAGACCAGGGATCTGTGTCTTGGCTGTACAGTGGTAAATGAGATCTGTGGAGATGGGAATGGTGTGGTGCATTGTGAGTAGAGGGAGGAGCACAAGACTAGGATCCAATTCTTGAAAATGAGGTCAAGTCGGATCTGAGGATCAAATCCATAAGCCATCAGTGAGAAAGAATGAAAAAGATATCAGATAATGTAGATTTTGTAAAACAGAATTGGAAACAGTCACACATCTTGCTGCTGGTTGTGATATACTGATGGCAGAAGGACCGTATACTGAAAGACAAAATTAAGTGGCAAGACTGTTGCATTGATGTCTGTGCAAACATTATAATTTTGAAGTAGCTGAAAAACATTTGAAACATGAGCTTTAAGGCCTTATAGAAAATGATAACATTTATATCACATGGGATTATCTGTGACCAACAGTTCAAAAAATAGATGAGAGAAAATCAGATACAGTAGTCCATGAAAAGAAGACAAAAGTATCATCGATCATTGAAATTGCTAAACCCAGCGACTACAGTCCCTTATGTACAGAGATACACAAATTCATAAAATACCAGGATTTGCAGGCAGAAATGAGGACAATGTGGAAGAAGGATACCCAGACAGTTACAACAGTAGTAGGAGGAATGCGTCTTATAAAAAAGAATTTACAATCGTACTTAGAAATTATACCGATACATATAACTCCATATGTATTGCAGAAGTAAATATTGTGCATATTGCAAGTGAGGTGAAGAGCACTTCTGGCTAACATCAAATATTGAAACAATACTGATTTCATGCAATTTAATCATATTTTGACTTAGGCATGGGGTCTGTTCACATCTTGGTATTAGAAAGCCAAAAGACTTGGAGAAATTTAAAAGTGATCTTCAACAGGTATTGAGTATTAAAAGGAAAAGGCCATGGTTAGAAAGACAGGATGTGGATATCACATTACAAGAATATGGTACACTCTTGACTAGGAAGGACTATTTCATTGAGAGGGTGGAAGACAAGTGAAGACTTTCCAGAATAGATAATAAAGGATATGTCAGTGTGGACATTTACAAAGGCTTGTAATATACTCAGAAAGAGGGGAAGAAAAGGGGAGATGGTAGCTGCCTAAGGCACCTTTAATATTAAGGGAGATCAGATAGGCTGAGGCTCCCTATACAGGCTAGACAGAGATTTACTGATAAGACATTCTGTCTGGTAATCAGCAAAATCACATGGCATCAAGCTGGATGACAAGAGTGTGTTTCAGGGAAACTGGCTCCCTAACAAGTATTCAACTCATTTGTGATCATCTTGCACAAGTGCAGTCACAAAAAATAGCATTTTTACAGATGCCAACTCCCCCCAGCACCCCTGATATGAGGGCTGCATCTCCCATACCACCGTTACTAATATATACCAACTTTAAAGTTGCTCCATCGTGGGGAAAAAAGGCATTCCCCAACATATTTCTAATTCCTCTTTCTGAGGAAAAGCTGGCTGGCTGCACATTAGTTATCACACAAATGAGTTTCAATCACTAGTGTTTAAAGAACAAGCTTGGCTCCCATGAATGAACAGAAGCAGGTGCTGCAGATCACCAGTGATCTCCTCTATCTATGTTTTTCTGGGGTTCTGTTCTTTATTTTACCAGAAGCAGGAATATTCTGAAGCAATGTTAATAGCCTACTAAAGGTCAAATAAAGTAAATGTATTACATCTGCATAAATTCAGGGACCAAACAATGTAGAGTTTATCTTTTATGTGAGTTCATTAGAGATGAATTCCATGTGAACTCTCCTGCAGGGTAAATGAGTAAAAATTATTTGAGCTGTTGAAATACTTCTTTAAAGTAGACAGCTAGAGCATTTATAATATGTCAAGCTATACAAATGCAAAGTTGACTGAAAAATAGTTGATCAGAGTGGTGTAAAATTACCCTTTCCCCAAGATGCAATGATGTTGGACTTAATTGTAAAAGTAAAGACAGTGCAGAGAATGAGTCTACTGCATGGTGGTTGTCCAACACAAAAAAATGTAAGGCTGAATTTTGCTTTTTTTGAAAAGAAGCCTGTGCAGCACAGTGACACAGCTGTTATCACAGCTGTCCAACAGTGCTTGGTTTTCCTTTTTGCTTCTTGGTTGTGGGGTCCTTTGGGCAGAATCTGCACATCCGTCTACCAGGAGAGCCTTCTCCTCACACATCCCAATGGATATGTCTATATATATATATATATATATATATATATATATATATATATATATATATATATATACATATATAAGTGTGTATGTGTGTGTGTGTGTGTTTGCGTGTGATGAGCTGAGTTGGCATCATGTCCAGAATTTTAGGTCTGGTTTCTAAATTCCAGAACCGATTCCAGCTCACCAACAACCCATAAATGGATTAAACATGCAATCAAAGCTTGAATGAATGAATGAATAAAGGACTGTTTTGAAATCCTGGCCACAGCATGAATGTCTCATACCTTTTTAAGGTATACACTTGCAATGAAAAATATCTAAACACTATCAAAGATATAAAGCAAGAGAGGGCTACTAACTACACAGCTAGTGCAAAAAAGAAGTACCCAGCAACTGGTGAACAACATGCCCAATAAGTTAGCTCAATATAAAATGAGGCATACACCAAACAACAGCCTAAGTAAAAAGACTATACGTAGTTGGTTAGTACCTATTTTTGAGCTAAACTTCTAGGCAGATATGACTATAAATTTTGGGGGTAGTAAATGATAGACACAGCTCTCAACTCTGTTTGATTTTATCTCACATTTTTGAACTGTTCCTCATACCAAAAAAGAAGTTATGCACGCACAGTAATGTTTCATCTGTGTTGTTCATTTTTATTCTTCCTTAACAAGTGAGTTCACATCTGATTATCGGATCCAACTCAACTGCTTTTACAGCTCATGGATACTGAAAGCTCTTGAGCTCCTACTTTACCCACAGTGCCCTAATCCCCTTCCATACCTTAGATCTTCTTTGCTGACCTTATTGTTAATTAAAAACCCAAAAACAACCATTATATAAGAAACCAATATCTGGAGCTCAAAAGCAGGAGCATTGGTTCCCTTAGTATCTTCTCATTCTTCCAGAAGTAACAAACAAAATGGTACTGGGTTGGAGGGAGGGGAGTTGAGGAAGAATGAAAATGGACAACACAGAAGTAATTCTATGATGAATACATAACTTATCTATCTGATATTGTCAATTTTCATTCATTCCTCAATAAGTGGGAGTCCCCAGCTACCTGGATCCTGGGTGGACTCTAAAAAAGGATATTCTTGAGCACTGTTGAGACAAAGATTGTTTTTTTTCTCTAGTGACCTTAGAGACCAGACCCAAAAGGCAAAAAACCATGTATATTTATTCCAACTTTGTAAGAACTTTCGTCCCAGTTTAAGTTTAAGCAGGAACTTCATCAGACAAAAGGATACAATCACAGTCACAATTAAATACGGATGAGACATACCATCACTTTCTGTTACATTATTAAAGGGGAAGTACTAAAATATATTGCAAATAAAATACACATTTAAAAAAGACATTTCAGAATACATTTTGGAAACAAAGAGTCTGTGCAAACAAAACTCAGACCCTCTTATAATAAACCAGCACCCAGCCAATTGAAAATATCAATCACCACAATTTTTAAAATATCTTATAAGAATATCTTGGAAAGCAAGAATCCAAATTAACCAGTATAATATGTTCATTTACTCAGCGCTTTAAGTTTTAAAAGGCTGGCAATGGATAAACATTCATTCAGCCCAGGCCAATGGATAGAAGCTAAGCATATTTGCCAGCTCAGTTCAACTTTTTTCTAGTAGATATTGCCATGCACCTCCTCTAGTGGGGGGCAGACAGTGTCAAGAACAATGAATTTAAATTTATGCTTAGGTTGTTGGATAATATGCTTAGCTAGGGCATTGGTTTCACAATAATCCCTAACATTCCTTAGATGCCTGTTCTTGAGTTTACACTCAGTTTTACCTATATAAAAGCAGGAACATAATTCACATAAAGCACAATAAACAACCCTTTCTGTATTACAACTAAACCTTTTCTTGATCTTAAATCTCATCCCTTTTATAGAAATTTCCTTCACTTCCAATATATAGGGGCAAAATTTGCAGGACCCATGTCTGAACATGTGTCCTGCTTGAGACAGTTTACCCTGATGTTCCAGTAGAGATTTTATGTTATTTCCCTTATGAAACACATAAAGTGGTTTATCCCCCAAAGTCTCTCTTACATCACTTTGACATGTTAAGAGTGCCCAATTATTCTCCAAGATGTTTTTAATATAATAAGCATCATTAGGAAAAGTCGTTATAAAACAAGATCTGTAATTGTTTTTGTCCACTTGCTCATTATCAGTCCCAGAATAGGTCACTGTGGATTCCAGTAATTCACATCTATGGGTGTTAAGGATAACATTATCACTAGAATTTACTCCTGCATTTAAGAGTGGAGTAAAATGTCGACTTTCCCTTTTAGAAATAACCTCTTTCATGATATTCTCCACAAGTAGGTGAGGATAACCCCTTCTAGCAAACATACCACTCAGTATTTGACATTAATTCAAAAAAGTGTCATATAAAGTGACCATTCGGGCAGCTCTAAAACATTGTCCTTTTAAAACCCCTCTTTTTTGAGTGTAGGGCTGACAACTTGTAAAATGCAAAAAATTATTAGAGTAGGTCACTTTACGAAAAATTTCAGAAACAAATCTGTTGTTCCGGACATCTTTTTTAAGTAAGATATCTAGGTAAACTATTTCATTTTTACTTACATTGTGTGTGAATTTCAAAAAAGAAGTTGAATTATTAATATATTTAAGGAAGGGGCCAATTTGTTTTGTCCATCCCAAAGAATAAAAATGTCATCCAAAAAGTGGGTATATAGATGGCAGAATGGGAAAAACTGGGATCTAATTAAAAATCTTTTCTCCCATTCAAGCATCACGATGTATGCTGACCCCATGGCAACCCCTTCTTTTTGGACGTAAAGTTGTTTTTCAAACAAAATGAAATTGTTTTTTAATACTATTTCAAGTAACTGCTCAGACATGTTAATTCTATCCTGTGACAAATTTTTGTTCCCCAAATATTCGTAGAACCATTGAATCCCTAGTTCATGGGGAATAAAAGTATAAAGATCCTTTATGTCAACAGTTATAAAGGTGTACGAATTATCAAAGATGACAGTATTCATCTTTTTCAAACAATCTCAGGAATCTTTGCACAGTAGAGGTTCAGTTTTTAACATATCTTTACCTCCAAATCAAGCAATTTTGCTTGGGCTTTGGTTGGGTAATGGACCCTCTTGCATCCACAATTGGGAGTAAAGGGGGCTGGTGTGTGTCCTTATGTATCTTTGGTATTCCAAAAATGGTAGGGGTGATGGAATAGTTAACAGAAAGGAAATTATGTTCTTCGATTGTGATAAGCCCATCTATAAAAAGACCTTGCAAATATTCCTTAATTTGCCTGTAAGCCCCATTCAGTTTATTTAATGAACTGTGGGCATATGTGGAAGTCTCCAAAATCTCTTCCATTTTTTTTGACATAATCATTTTTCCACATAAGGACCACACTGCCCCGTTTATCTGGTTTCATTACCCTTAGGTTGATATTGGAAGTGAGGAATTCAAGTTCTACCAATTCACCGGGACATAAATTATTCTTGATGGAATATTTTTTAGTTTTCTCGCAATGTGTTCTAATATCTAATTCACACACTCATTCAAAGGTATATAAAATGGGGATGTTAGGGGGATTGTAAGTACTGGAAATTTTGAAGGGGTGAATAACAGTCTCAACCCCTTGAAATAACAGATTCAGATTCCTGATATATTGTTTTAAGCCCAAAAGTGTATGTACTAAATTAGCTGGTTTATTTGGTGTAAAAGTGAAACCTTTTGCTAATATTTTCCATAAATGGATACTTATATCAAGGTCAGTAAAACTGTATACTTTGAAATCCCCTTCATTATTTAAATTAATGGAAAGGGGGGTAGTAAAAAAACATTGTCAGTTCCAACACAAATACTATTAAAATTGTCCAAGCTTGAGTTCCCGGAGTTTAATTCGTCCCTCGGTTCCCTCTCCACAATCGTCTGTGGTAACCCCTGTTTGGTCTGCTGGTGTCCTGTTGGTGATTGGAGGTCTGTTGTCTCCCATAATTGGACCACCCCGACTGCATTGATTCTGGATCCGCTCTGACATCCTCAGAGTGGGAAATTCCTCCCCCCCCCCTAAAAAAGAGTCATCCAGGTTGTTATCAGGAAAATCATAACAGTCAGTATTAAAATCCGGTTCATGGTCATGCGCTTGTCTGCTATTATAAGTCCAGTCTTGGGAAGGAGGAGGAGGGGCATATGCATTATTGGAATTATAGTCTTTTTCATCCCTAAGAATCTTTTTTATTTTTTTAATCTTAATAGAATTCATTTTCTCTTTGATAGAACAAAAAATCCGAGTATATTCAAATTTATTAGATGAAAATGAGGGTCTTGAATCATTTTACTATCCAGACCTTTGACCTCCTGCCCCAAAAAGTCTATTTGAGCCTCATTATATTTGACAACAATCTCCATATATTCCAATCTAAAACAGTCGAACAGTCTAATAAGGTCTTTATGAAAAGGTGAATTAATAACAAGGCCAGTGTGATGCTCCATCCATACTCTCCATAAGTAAAACCACGCACAAGTATTTTTTTCTCTTTCAGATCCCAACCCAAATTAAAGCAGTTAAATTCCAAACCAAGTTGAGGTAGTGAAATATCCGATGGTAACCAGTAGTATCCAGTGAGCAAAAAAAAAAATCGTAAAAAAAGATGTCCAGAACAACAGATTTGTGTCTGAAATTTTTCATAATGTGACCTACTCTAATAATTATTTGCATTTTACAAGGGGTTTTAAAAGGACAGTTTGTTAGAGCTGCCAGAATGGTCACTTTATATGACACTTTTTTGAATGAATGTCAAAAACTGAGTGGTATGTTTGCTAGAAGGGGTTATCCTCACCCACTTGTGGAGAATATCATGAAAGAGGTTATTTCTAAAAGGGAAAGTGGACATTTTACTCCACTCTTAAATGCAGGAGTAAATTCTAGTGATAATGTTATCCTTAACACCCATAGATGTGAATTACTGGAATCCACAATTATGTATTCTGGGACTGATAATGAGCAAGTAGACAAAAACAATTACAGATCTTGTTTTATAATGACTTTTTCTAATGACGCTTATTATGTTAAAACCATCTTGGAGAAGAATTGGGCACGCTTAACATGTGAAAGTGATGTAAGAGAGACTTTGGGGGATAAACCAATTTGTGTGTTTTATAAGGGAAATAACATAAAATCTCTACTGGAATATCAGGGTAAACTGTCTCACGCAGGACACATGTTCAAATGTAGTTCCTGCAGATTTTGCCCCTATATATTGGAAGTGAAGGAAATTATCATAAAAAGGATGAGATTTAAGATCAAGAAAAGGTTCAGTTGTAATATGGAAATGGTTGTTTATTGTGCATTATGTGAATTATGTTCCTGCTTTTACATAGGTAAAACCAAGCTTAAACTCAAGAACAGAATTGGTGAACATCTAAGGAACATTAGGGATCATTTTGAAATCAATGCCCTAGCTAAGTATTTTATCCAACAACCTGAGCATAAATTTAAATTCATTGTTATTGATACTGCCTGCCCCTCACATAGAGGAGGTGCATGGCAATATCTACTAGAAAAAGTTGAATTGAGCTGGCAAATTTGCTTTGATTCTATCCACTGGTCTGGGTTGAATAAATGTTTATCCATTGCCAGCCTTTTAAAACTTAAAGCATTGAATAGATGAGCATAGAATACCAGTTAATTTGCATTCTTGCTTTCCAAAATATTCTTATAGGATATTTTAAAACTTGTGGTGATTTATATTTTCAATTGGCCAGGTGCTGGTTTATTATAAGAGGGTATGGGCTTTGTTTGCACAGACTTTCTGTTTCCAAAATGTATTCTGAAATGTCTTTTTTAAATGTGTATTTTATTTGCAATATATTTTAGTACTTCCCTTTAATAATGTAAGGAAGTGATGGTATCTCTCGTGCATATTTAATTGTGACTGTGATTTTATCCTTTTGTCTGATGAAGTTCCTGCTTAAACTTAAACTGGGACAAAAGCGCTTACAAAGTTGGATTAAATAACCGTGGTTTTCTGCCTTTTATCCGGAGTGAGCTTTTTTGGAGTTTTTCATGGTTCAGACTTTATTCTTGGTTTACAGATCCAACTTATAATGAGTAATAAAGGTATGAGGATTAGCCAAGTTTCTTCAGCACAAATATCGTTCATGGAAGATCTAGATAAAAATACTGAAGAAGTTGAAATGGACCTGGTTGAATGAGCTCTCAATAGTTTTGGCAAAGATAAACCCAATTTGTTGTAGACAAAGGAAATGCAGTTATTTAGTCACTTGGCTAAAGTTACTTTGGTAACTTACTTGCCCAGTTTTGATTCTGAAAAGAAGACAGGTAATTGATCTGATTTTCTAAAAATTTCCATTCTATTCAAATAGAGACTTAACTATCTGTGAACATCCAGTAAGTGTAACATGTACTCCCTTTTGTTCAAAAAATTTTGAAAGAAAACTGGAATACTGATTGATTGATGTTGGATTCCGACACCACCTTAGGAAGGAAGGTTTGGTTTGTTACAATACTCTATCTTTATGAAAAATGAAATAACAAGGCTTAGAAGATAAGGCTTGAAGTTCTGCGACTCTTCTGTCAGAGGTTACGGCTACTAAAAACATAGTTTTGCAAGTTAAAATTTTTAGTTCACACTTTGCTGATGTTTAAAATGGATAATGAGTCAAAGCTTGTAAAACTAAATTCAAATCCTATGATGGAGGTGGATCTTTAAAAGGAGGTCTTAGAAGAAAGGTTCCCATTATAAATGTCTCAGAAAGTTTTAATACAGGTAATGGAATTGTTTACTCCTATATGGAAATTAGAAATGGCAGCTAGTTGTACATTAATAGTCGAGGAGCTAGCCCTTTCATTAAAAGCTGTAGCCAAAGACTCAAGAACTTTATGTACTAGTACTGAAAAAAGGTCAATGTCTGGCTGTTGTGCCCAAAAAAACAAATCATTTCCATTTATTTCTGTAAATCTTTCTGGTGGAAGCTTTATGAGAAGACAAAAGAATATGACAGACAGAGGAGGAATGCCTGGATTGTCTAGCTATCAGTGGATGTGGAGAAATCATGCAGTCAACTTTAGGCCTAAAATAATCAGTTGAATCATGAGACAGAAGGTCTGGAATTGGATCAAGAATCCAAGGATGGTGAACTAGATGAGGCCAAAGAAAGGGGAACCATATCTGACGAGACCAGTAAAGGGCAATGAGGATGACTGTGCTCTTCAATTAAGATGCTTTCTAGAGAAACTTGGGGATTAGAATGGTTGGTAAATAAACACAGAGGAGACTGGGGGCCAATCATAGAGTAGGGCATCTCTCGGTAATTCCATGGTGGGGGACCAGTGTAAAGAACCTGCTACACTTGTTGGTGAGGGGAGATGCAAAGAGGTTGCAGTAAAGTTGGTCCCATTGGTGAAACATCTTTTCTGCAACTCTCATGTTAAGAAACCACTTGTGAGACAATAAACTGGACCTGCTCAACTTGTTCACTATCACAGTGGATTTCCCTAGAATGCGCATTGCTATCAGAAATTGATTGGATGAGACTGCCCACTCCCACACACTCACAGCTTCTCGACTCAAGGGGTAAGATCTAGTTCCTCTTTGTTTGTTGATATACCAAACCACTAACATATTGTCCATTTGCATTGCAATAGTCCCTGAAAGAAGAACATCTTGGAAGGCCTGCAAAGCTAGAAGAACTGCTATAATTTCCAGGACACTGATACACATGGTGGCCTCTTCGGGGGACTATGTGCCTTGGACTGTCTTTCCCAAGAAGTGCCCCCCCCCACCCAATTTGGGAAGTGTCCATAGTCACTATGGCCTTGGGCTGAGGAAGAATGATGGTTCAGCTTTGTAAAGTCTGATCTGAGTGAATCCTCCACAAGAGATCATTTTTGCAAGCCTGAGTTATTCTGATCTGGGTGGATGCCCCAGAGAAAAAGAGGCTGATGGAGCAAAGAAGGCATGCTTCCAGACTGTTGGCTCCCTTTAACCTAAACATGCTCCACCCAAGGTACAGGGCAGGGCTGAGCTGTCTAATGCTGAGTCAACTCCAAAACCTTGTATCCAGCAATGATGATACAGTTCTGAAAGTCATCTGGCTCTGACAAATTTGGAGCCGGTCCACTTAGAGATGATATTGGAGTTGAAGATACAATGATCTTCGGATTCAACATGGATGGCTCAGGGATTCTTGGATCCAAGTGCTCCGAAACCAAAGGTTGGATTGGATCAGAGAAGGAGCTAAAACAGGTGGAGTAGTACCTGTAAAAGTCTACACACCTGATGGGGTAGGAGCTGGGAGAATTCCCATCTGAATTTGTGCTGAGATAAATTTACTCATCATTCTAGCCACATCTGCTTCAGTCAGACTTCTGGATGAATTAGATGGGGAAACAACTGAGGAGGTCCTAGAATGGTGACTTCTCTCTAAGAAAGGTTATGGAAGGCAGGAGTATACTGAATCCAAATAAGATATATATCAGATCCAAAGAAGCTTTTTTCAGATCCCATTGTGTCAGATCCCATGACATAGATCTGGCATCAAAGGCTGTCAGATCCGAGGGTTTAGATACCTTAATACGTGGTTCTGCAGTATGAGCTGAGCTCAGAGCAGCAGATCTGGAAGGGTCCAAAGGATGCTTCCTCGTCTCTTTTTTCTTGGGGGAATGAGCCCCATATATTGTCTCAGAAAAAGTTGTAGGAAGTAATCCTTTTAAGTTAAGCTTATTTTTATGATTCACTAGGGCCCGAGGATTAAAGGCCTTGAATATTTCGCAAGATGCATCGAAATGCACACACATACAAATCATGTGCATCTAATAGCAGAATTACAGGGCCACAGGCCTTACATTTCTTAAACCCTGATGGTTTTTCAGCCTTCTGAAGAAATAACTCCCACTAATAAGAAAAAGGAAAGATTTTTTTTTTTTTTAAGGAAAGGAAAGGAAGAAAGTGAAACGTTGTCAACAATGGTAACTGAAGGAGCTACTGCAAGGTTATAGAATAAGAAAGTAAAATACCAACAATGGTAATATTAATTTACACTTAAAAGTGTAGAAAGGGTGAGAGAAGAATAGTACAGATTATAACAAGAATGGCTAGATATAAATATCTACTTTTACTCACAAACTAACACCAAACCTGAAGAGTTAACAGCGACCACGTCCGTACGCGAAGGCAGCAAACAAGGTCTGAGGTATGATGGGGAACTAGGGTATTATGGGTAAGGGAGGAGCATGAGACTTTTCAGTATCCACTAGCTGTAAAAGCAGCCGAGTTGGATCCGAGGAATGAATGAAAATTGACATCAGATAGTTGTGTTTTTCCTGTTTTTCAAATTACTGAGGACTGCAGTCCATAAATAATGGAATACGTTTAAGTTTCAGATTTCTTATCCTTCAGAAAATGCATACTAATCCAAAACCTGTTAACCTAATAACTTTTTAAAGACAGATATTTATAAATATTTCTGATTTGTTGCCTTTATTTCTTATTACTTTTTGTCTTTGTCCCTGTTTCTTAAAGTAAGAGGTTATTACTACATTGGTTTCACAGCTAGGCCAACTAAACTAATAAGTATTCCACCTTTGGATTAAGAGCGTGTGTGTAGCAAAAATCCCATTCTTGCTACAAATAATAGCTAGTAGTTCACCAAGAAGTATTCTGTTATCCCCAAAGTAGACAGTTATGTGTACAAGACTAAAACAGGACCAGTTTTAAAAGGCAGACAAATCGGTGGGTTGGATGACTAAAACAGAATGGATCAGAGTAAAGGATATAATAACTGTGCAGGAGGGCAGATCAAAAACCCACTATATACACTGCCTGCTTAGGTAACAGGTGATGATATAAATTCAGAACAGGACAATACCCACTACTGCACAAAGTTTTGATTACTTCGAAGACTAACAACAGACCTTTATTCCAATTGCCATTTTTTTCACATTTGCCTTTACTTTATTCTTCATGCCAAGCAAACTAACAGTCTTACAACTGAAGCTGTGACTATTACAACATTCATCAATAGGTACTCTGACAAAATATGCTGGGAAAAGCTTTATTTCTCATTCAAAATTCCTGCCTCATGTATAAAGGTCTCACTACATCACCATAAACAGCAAGTGCAACAGTTTGTTTCTAAATCATCCCATTATGTTCCAGTGCACATAAGTCAACCACAGGAGGCAGTTATCTAGGTATAAGGGTTATGAATGCCTTAGCCTCTGCTACCAGGCAGTTGTCCCAACAAAATGAGTACTTACATTGTTATCCCTATACATGCAACCTTTTGCACATGTTCGACTCAAGCTACAGTACATGCTGCTTGCATGTTTAAAAACCATGCTTGTAACTGGCCTTGAGCTACTTTGGAACACTCAGCCTCCACTGGATGTCAGTACTGATGTGACCCAAGCTGTCTCCCATTCCCCCAAAATGAACAAGCTAGTGCCAGCCACTTGGTCCCACACTCTCAAACTTTCTTTATCAGCTTTAGGGTCACTAGTCAATCCCTGTTCATAAGGATTACAGCTGGGAGTTTAGCCATATGCATCATGGAGCTAATGGCGATTTGCACCACTTGTACACCAGCCTCAATCTACTGTTTTTTATTTTTTTTTTACACTAGTTGAGTCCACTGTATGTTGATCATCAAAACTATTCTGGCCAAATAGTCCAATTGATCCCCATAACCTAATACAGGTTTGACAAGGACAAAGGGCATCCTTTAGGCAGCCATTAGGGATGGCTGAAGCATTCTTTTACATTTTGTGGCCTTTCCCCACATGCACCTGGCAAACCACCAGGGATGGGACTTGCAGTGGGCTGACTACAGAGGCATCTCCCCTGCTTCCACAAGGGGCATTTTCCAAGCAGCCCTGCCACTACTGTGAATTTTCCCATCTTCATCAGGAAAAACACACAGTCTTGTGTGTTCCTAAGTACCCATACCTCTACTCTTCATATGGGACAGGTGAGCAGACCACACACATTCACTCCTAGTCCTACCCCTACCAGTCTGGATCTTCCAGTGCTGGGATTGTTAATCAAACTCTGGTTGTCTGGATCACAGTCAGGACTCTTAAATTTCTGTGACAAAGAGAAAGGCTACACCACTGGTAATTGTTGTGAGGACCTCAAAACTTAATTGCCACTGCTCAGTTTGATCCAGTGATAGCTCACATCACTGTGACCTCTTCTGTGTTGAGAGACAAAAGTCCACACACTACGAATCAATGCACATTTTTAGGTGATGGTGAAAAGCAGTTCAGTAGGCAACTTGAAGTTATCCTCAAAACAGTAAGGCGGGGGGGGGGTGGAGCCTGAATGGCTAACTGGCAGCAGCATTTTTTTAGAACTCTACAAAACTAGTTCAAATAACAGGAAAATAATTAATTTCATCGAACAAAAATATCCAATTATTTATTTATTTTTATTTTACATTTGTTGACCGTGCTAGTCTAGCTGGATACATGTCCATTTTCAGTAGAGGCCCGGGGAGAAAAGCTCCATGTTGAGTACAACAAGCCATTAACAAATGATATACAAAATAACAATATAGAATAAAAAACACATAATTAAGTACAATCATGAAAAAGTATACAGAAGAAAACAGCAAAATAGAGTCAAGGAAGAAGTATCAATTAGTTGTATACAAAAACAGAGCATAAAAATATATATTTTTTTTTTTTTAAGTATAAGGCATGGCCAGAGCAATAAACATAGATGAACTATTGATATCTATGTGAAGACTTCAGTAAAAAGTTACATCCTGAGCAGAGTTAGAAGAGAAGGCTAGTTAAAGCAGGAGGTTCTAGGTGAGAGGAAGCAGCAGTTAGTCAGGGATAGAACAGGAGCATAACCAGTGAGTCATGAGATGAAGCTTAAGCTTCTTTTTGAAAAGAGTATGAGAGCAGAGAGTTGTAAGTTCAGAGGGAAGAGCATTCCAAAGCTTACCAATGGAATTGCAAAAGAGGGAGTCTCCTGCCAAATTGTTGGATCTGCAGGTGTTAATCAGAAGTTTATTAGAAGAGCGTACGTTTTTTGGATTTTGGTAGAGGGTAAGGAGGCTTGCAAGAATAGGAGTATTGGAGGATTTGTGTAGGGTTTTGTGGGCAATTGTAAGCTGAGAAAAGTGGAGATGGTGTAGAAACTCTAACCAATCAAGTTGTTTAAGATTTAGACAGTGATGAGTTCGAAAAGGAGAGGCAGCAGCAAATCTGGCAATATTATTATAGGATACAGTCAGCTTGTTAATGTTGGCTTTAGAAAGGTTTGTATAAATGGGTGAGGCATAGAGTAATGTAGAGATGAGATGTGTTCTGGCTATAGCAGTCCTGGCTGTTGGAGTAAGAAAGGGTTTGATTCTATAGAGGGATCCAAGTTTCTTGTTGATTGTTTTTATTGTACTGTTAATATGTGTGTCAAAATTGAGGTTGTTGTCTATAGTTATTCCTAGGAGTTTGGTTGTGAGGTCTGGAGAGATATCAGTACCATTGTTAGATGTAAGTGTAAAATGGATGGGAGTGGACTTACGGGTTGGAGAGAAGAGTAGAAGTTTAGTTTTCTTTGGATTTAGAAGGAGGCAATGTTTTGTAAACCATTGTTCAACAGTATTAAATGCATTCTGGGTGATGTTCTGCAGGTCGATTTGAGAAGTAGCTGAGCAGATAATAGTGGAGTCATCTGCATACTGAATGCAGGCAGAATGTGGAATTGCTGACTGAAGCTCATTAATATAGATAGAAAATAGGAGAGGGCCTAATATGGAGCCCTGAGGGACACCCAGGGAGATAGGTAAGAGATTAGAAAGATTATTGTGCCAAAGTACTGCTTGTTTTCTGTTATCGAGGTAAGATTTGAACCAGTTGATGGCTAATGGATCTAGCAAAAGTGATTTCATAATATGCAAGAGCAGCTGATGATGAACCATGTCAAAGGCTTTGGATAAATCAATGAAAATTGCAGAGGAAAGAAGGCCATTGTTACATTTGTTGTTGATAAAATCTGTAAATGATAGCAGGGCAGTGGTGGTACTGTGGTAGGGTCTAAAACCGTGTTGACAGTTTGCCAGTAGTTTATTTTGGAGAAGGTGGTTTAGAAGTTGCTTCTGTATACATTTTTCCATAATTTTTGCCAGAGGAGATAGTAAGGCTATAGGACGAAATTTGGAGTATTCACTAGAGTTCCCACCTTTGTGTAGAAGAATAATGTAAGAAATTTTCCAGATGGATGGGATATATCCTTCACTGATAGTTCTATTAATAAGAATGGATATGGGGTAGGCAATGGATCTGGCAGCAATTTGAAGGTATTCTTATGGGAGTTGGTCAGCAGAAGGGGTGGAAGGTTTCAGTTTTAGTAGAAGAGAGCTTATAGTAGAAGTAAGGACTGGTTGAAATTGAAAGGATGGAGGAGGATTTAAAGGTGCGTTAGGCAGATTTGATGTGTCTGGTGAAAGATGGCTAGCAAGAGATCGGATGGTGTTGGTAAAGAATGAATTAAAGGAGTTGGCAGTTTGAATGGGATTGTCTGGGTTAGAGCCTAGAGGGTTAGGGGTGGTAGACTGACCTGGGTGCAGAAGTTTGTTAATGCTGTTCCAAAACATTTGAGGCTTATTAAGATGGATTTGCTGTATTTGAAGGTAGTAGTTCTTTTTATCTAGCACTATGGCTATTTTAGTATTATTTCTCAGTTGTTTAAAAATTAAGTGATCTAGTGGGTTTTTAGTAGCACACCATTTAGCCCATGCTTTGTTTCTCAGATGGATTTTATGCCTAGTAGTATTTGAGAGCCAGGGTGCTGGTTTAGCTTTGCATCTAATAGAGCGTAATGGGGCATGGTGGTTCAGGATGGATAAGAATGTGGTATTAAAATAGGCTACTGCTTCATCAAGTGGAAGATGTTTTAGTGGAGACCAATTACATTGTTTAAGTTCTGTCAGGAATAGATCATGTTTAAATTGTTTTTTGCAGTGAACAGTCCTGGCAATGTTGGAATGAGTGAGGTTGGTTTTAGATCTGATAAAGTAGGTTAGGGAGTGGTCACATAGATCATCTGGGAGGATCCCTACATTGTAGGTTTGAAGAGAGGTATTACTAAGTGTCCAGTCCAAGGTAGTTTCTTTGTTGGTGGGTCTGTGAGTTCTAGTTGAGGAGTTAATAGTTTGAGTAAAGCCATATAAGTTAATATGGTTGGAAGGGTTACTACTGTTACAGGACTGCCAGTCAATATTGAAGTCTCCTAAGATTATTGTTTCCTGTGGGAGGTTAATAGAACACCAATTTAGGATATTTTCAAGGGTATTAATATTATTTCCTGGTGGTAGGTATAAACAGATGACATTAATAGCTTTACTAGGGTTGACCTGAAGTTTAGTGATAAGTAATTCAGCTGAGTTGTCTAAAGGTGGGTGAAGATCTATGGTGCTGATTTGTAGTTTGGTTTTATAGAGGATTGCGACCCCTCCTCCCTTTTTAGCAGTATGGTCTCTTCTGATGATATTATAACCAGGAGGGGTAACTTCATTATCTTTGACTGTGGGTTTTAGCCAAGTTTCAGATAGGCAAAGGATATCAAAATGGTGGACATCTAGGAGGGCATGGAGGTGTGGGATTTTATTATTAACGCTGTGTATATTAAGATGTGCTATAAGGAGAGAGTTTGCAGTTATGGGGGTACTGGCAATTAAAGTACATTTATCAGTGGTAGAGGTATGGTTAGGACCAGGGTTTGGATGTATGTCTCCATCTAGTAGGGAGTGAAGGTATGTGATATGTTTGTGGTAAAGTAACTTGTAAGAGTAGTAGGGTAGTTTTTTATTATTGGGATTGTTATATTTAATTGGTGCTAGTCTGTGATATTTAGGAAGTGTATAGTTGGGTGTGGATGTAATGTTTAGAGAGATTGCAGTAAAGGCTAGAGGTAGTGTAGAAGTATGTTTAGAGGGAAAGAGGGTGGAGGAGTAGAGTGGTTGTTCATAAGAGGTTGAGAGATAGGTAGTAAAAAGAGAAGGAAGTAGTGTGAGTAAGAGAAGTAGTTGAATATAGAGTTGGAAGTGGGATGTTGGCATTGTGGAGTTAATGTAAGGGGATTGAGTGAGTGGTGTGGGAGGTAAGTTGGTGTGGTGATGTCTTTAGAGATGGGAGTGAATGAGACAGTTAATTAGAGTTGGGTGTGACTAATTATATAGTGATGTCTAAGGTGTGGTGTGATAATGATGTGAGCACTGCTATTGGTGCAGTGATAGAGGGGGTGTGGTCTTGGTGGAATAAGTGTAGGAGTAGTGGGGGCGGGTGGGAATAGGGGGCAGGGTAGGGGAGCGGAGTGAGCCCGCAGGGCGAACGGAGCAGGATGAGACAAGGAGTCTTGTGTCAAGAGAGACAATCAGTGAGATAGAGAGGTAACAGGTGAATATCAGGCGGAAAGAGTAGCGGGGAGGTGAGAGGCTTAGCAGTGGGAGATTTAAGATGCCTCGAGGGGAGAGTAGAGATAAGAGACACTTAAGGGCACAGTAAGATGGGAAGAGATAGAGTAGAGCTAGGGCTAGAAAATTAGAAAGGATAGCTTAGTACACAAAGAGCTTTAAAATAAACCGAGGGTGTAGCTAGTGAGTTATAAAATACAGTTTAGAGATGTATGAAAAACAGCAAGTGAGAAGGCTCCACCTAGTGGGCAGTCGCCGTAATTCCAGTATAAGCAGCACCTGGGGTAATTCCAGGCTAAGGGAGATGAGGAGATGAAGGAGAGGGTACAATATAGATATGAGAAAGATATGAGGGAGTTTAAGATAGGCTGGAGGTGGGGATAAATGGGCTGCTTTGGGGGGGGGGGGCTGCTGCCTTACCTGACTCAGGAAACCTGCCTAACCTAGCAGTGTAATATTATATAAATAAAGAATACAGTCTTTCAATTGACTATAGCAACATACTTTCTCTTTTAGTGTTCCTGGGAAGTCTCACAGGGAGTTGAAAGGTAGACTTCTTTATACTGAAAGTATTTCCAGATTCAGGCAGTCAGGCTTAGGGATAAACAGGAACCCAGAGTTTCTCTTTTAGTGTTCCTCGGAAGTCTCACAGGGAGCTGAAAGGTAGACTTCTTTATACTGAAAGTATTTCCAGATTCAGGCAGTCAGGCTTAGGGATAAACAGGAACCCAGAGTTTCTCTTTTAGTGTTCCTGGGAAGTCTCACAGGGAGCTGAAAGGTAGACTTCTTTATACTGAAAGTATTTCCAGATTCAGGCAGTCAGGCTTAGGGATAAACAGGAACCCAGAGTTTCTCTTTTAGTTTGTCTCTAAACACAGAAGAGGTCAATTATTATTGATAAACTTATGAACTAATAGTGTACTAACTTTGAAAGCTTTTTGTCAAGATTTTCCTGTCAAATTAATCTGGAGACTACTATAGCCACTTGGAAATGAGTAACACAAAGAACTCATACTCTGAAACAGCCTTGAAGAAGGAAATCCAATTGATGTCCTCTGTACTGCAGGAGCTGCCATTGAAAATGGATAATTTTAAGGACAACCTTGAAAATCTAAAAGAAAACTGCCAAAAACAAACAGATGTCTTTAAAGAATTATTACAACAGCAACAAACAAAAATAATGGACATCGAAACATCTCTCTCTGATATAGATGGAAGGTTGAAGGAAGAAGAGAACCAAAGTGAATTTCTCTTGCAACAAAATAACTGGTTAATCAACAAGATAGATGATTTAGAAAACAGAGAAAGATGCACAAATATCAGAATATTTGGTCTTCCGGAGAAAGTTGAGGGTGAGGACATCATCTTATTTTTAAATTCTTGGTTGCCAGAAATCTTAGACCTAAAAGGACTGTCAAATGGCATAGAGTGGGCTCACAGAGCCATAGGAAAACCTGCATCATCCTCTGCTAATACTTCTTCTAGATCCATTGTAGTAAAGTTTTTATCATACCTTGATAAAGAGCTTATACTGAAGTCAGCATGGAGGAAAAATCCTTTAAAGTATAAGCAACAACAAATAAGATTCGATAATGACTATTCAACTAGAGTATTGGGCTTATGGAAGAAAGCATGGCCACTTGTTAAATTTCTGAAACAAAACAAAATCAAAGCTCAACTTGCATACCCTGCAAAAATCAAGATTTTTTACTCAAATCAAATGAGAACCTTCGGCAACATAGAAGAGGCATCTTCCTTTATCAAGAATAACAATATAATCACAATTCCAGAAGAAATGGACTAGTCAACATCTAATTCATTGAAAAGATCCCAAGAAAAAATTCCTGTACTGATGTAAAAAAAGAAGAAACAAAGAACTGAAATAAAAAATACAACAAGCTTAAATACTCTCAAAGAATCTACTAAAAAATGAAATATACAGTATTTCCAGATTCAGGCAGTCAGGCTTAGGGATAAACAGGAACCCAGAGAAATACATGGGATCAAAATGTTCAACACCGGAAGTATACCCCTCACTGGTGAGATCAGATCATAAACTAATCTCGCTGGAGGTCCTCATCCCGCCCCCACCTGAAACAAAAAAGACCACAGTGAAAAACTTCTCAAAAGCCGATTTCACACTTCTAAAAACGAGTGTGGTCTCCTTTAAGGCCCCTGAGCCAGTGGTAAACATTACTCAAACCGCTGAATCACTTACAAATGCCTTCTACCAGCACCTACAGGACTGCATGGATCAGGCAATCCCAAACAAAACTAAGACTCTCTGTACCAAAGGCAAGCGTCCAGTCTGGTGGACCCCAGCCATAAACAAGCTCTACAACAAAAGGAGGAAGCTACTACAAGATAGAGCAAAATCCTTGAAAGGTAAGACACCTTTGATCATTATAAGTAAAAAACTAAGAGCTCTCATAAAATCATCCAAGGCAAATTTTGAGAGAAAAATCGCCAAGGACTCTAAAGACAATCATAAGGCCTTCTTTAGCTATGTTAGAAACCTAGGAGGAAACTCCCAGATATGCTCAGAATTAGTTCAAAATGATGTGAAAATTACTGAACCTACACACATTGCTAACATACTGGCTGGCAGGTTCAGTGCAAACTTCTCCCCCCCAGAAGGAGAGATATCTATGCCAGAGGATTGTAGCCCCCCCAAACATCTCCAACGCCCAGGTGAGAACTGCCCTCACTAAGGCAAAAACACAGCATCCATGGGACCGGATGGTGTCCCCGGCTGTGTGCTTCATGAACTCAATGAGGAATTAAACCCACAGTTAGGACAGCTGTTTAATCTTAGCCTCACCTCAGGATACGTACCCAAGGAGTGGCGCACGGCGACTGTGGTCCCACTTCATAAGGGCGGTGCCTCCACAGACCCTGGAAATTACCGCCCCATTAGCTTGACAAGCCTTATTTGCAAAGCCATGGAGAGGATCATAATGGAACTCATAAATAAAGACATAGGGAACTTACAGACTTTGGATCCAACCCAGTTTGGCTTTGTCAAAGGCAGATCCTGCCTCTTAAACTTGGTTGACTTTTTCGAGACAGTCACCAAGGCCATTGATGAGGGAAAGGCAGTCCATACAGCCTACCTCGACCTGGCAAAGGCCTTCGACACAATACCCCACTCAGGTATCATCGAAAAACTCATCAGCTTGAATGTAAACCCATACATCACAAGATGGGTTGCAAACTGGCTAAGTGACAGAACCCACAGGGTCAGAGTTGCTGGCGCCATGTCAGACTCAAAGCCTGTCACAAGTGGTGTACCACAGGGCTCAGTCCTGGGCCCACTCTTGTTCGGCATCTACTTTTCTGAAGTACAAGCAAACACAGGAGGGTTATGGCTGACAAAGTTTGCAGATGACTGCAAACTGGGCGCCATAGTCGAAAACACATCTGACACAGATATCCTCCAGAAGGGCCTCACAGAAATGGATAACTAGTGCCAGAGCCATGGCCTGAAGTTAAACGCCAAAAAATGCATAGTCATACCCTTCGGGAAAAACAAGGTTACCCCTAGCTACCATATAGGTGGCAATCCACTGAGCACAGAAAAAGTCATCAGGATCTGGGGACCCAAGTTGACAGTAGCCTTCGCTTGACACTCATGTTGCTAAAGTAGTTAGAAAACCTTCTATATCGCCCACCTGATCATGAAGGGATTCACATCTAGATCAAGGGAGGTCATCGTCCCCTGTACTCATCACTCATTAGACCTATGATTGAGTACAATGCCCCGCTCGAATGTATCTGACCAGACACCTGCTGCAGCTGGAAAGGCCCCAAAAGTTCCTCACCAAAACGATAATCTCTTATGCTGCCCGACTGAAAGAACTCCAGCTCTATTCAGTCTCATACCGCTTGCTCAGAGGTGACCTGTGCCTGACATATAAGGCCATGTCAAACCCAGATTTGATGAATATGCTTCACCTCAAAAAATCTAGATCCCTCAGAACCACAAGGGCGGGAGACTTAAACCTTGACACGGTTATAAATAGAACGTGCTGGAGGGACAGATTCATCACCCAGAGACTCCCTATGCTGTGGAACAAAATCCCGGTACATGTGAGGCAGAGCACCTCGCTGGCCTTGTTCAAGAGGAATCTTGACCAATGGATGGGAGATCGCAGATATACCCCAGGGATTACCTCAGTGTCACTGCTCAACAGAGGCACAGCAAAATAATGGGTATAGTTCCCCATACTAAAGGGGTGGCATAAGCCACAAAACTATGGGCTAGGCTTGTAAATGCCCTCGGGCAGATAGCCTAGTATGAACCTATGAACCTATGAACCTATGAACATATGATGCATATATTACCATGATAATAATTATGTCGTACATGTATAGAAAATATATAACTAGAGCAGATTTAGAAATGCTCTTAAAGCTGATATCAGTCAGTCACTTTGAATGGTTCAATGAAAAGAGTATATTATAAAATATATATGTATGTCTTTGCAAATTGTTCTTATACATAAAGGAGACTGAGAACGGGAAAAGAAGATGACATTAGAACAATTTGATAATGGATTCAACTTTTTTGAGATGAGAATACTAAGCAATGTGATAGTAGGTTATTATATGTTCATAATAAGGAATATCTTTACATATATGCCTTTAACTTACATCTATTTTAGTGTTTCACTATGTACATAATACGTAGAATCATAAATATCATTCAATATATACTAGTCTATAAACTCAAAGGTCTCTAATAATACAAGAATGGAGCATAAGAAAATCTGTCTACCAAATATGAGAGTTAATCTGGTAGATATTTTTTTTTATCTATCAGATTAGGAATGTATATCATTCCATGTGTAATGGGGGGAAGATTGAAAGTAAGGATTATATTAATCAAAATAGTTTTACTTAACTTCAATTTCACTTTTTTATTATGGCCTGAAACGAACATTAATATAAAGGTATTACAAAAGAGAGTCAGTCTATTTATGATACAGGAAATAAGGATACATCTGTTCCAAATGAAATACTATGAAATATACTGGAATATTACTATAACTATTTTCAAACATGAAAATCAACAAAAAATATGGACTTAACATTACTTTCACTGAACATAAATGGTTTAAGTAATCAAAAAAAAGATCAAACCTACTAAAATATTTAAAATTAAACAAAGCACAAATAATATTTCTTCAAGAGACTCACTTTAAATCTGATAAAAAGCACTTATGGAATCCAAATG